>NW_028277124.1:8843125-8994062 GCF_059951505.1 Python bivittatus | reverse complement strand
CAATTACTAAAAAAGAAGGAAAGAGTCCAGGAGGCCTATGGTTCAGAGCAGCAAACGCCGGGCCTCTAAGGGGCAAGCCAACCCCACACCTGATGTTTTCCCTCCCCGCCCCAGGCCAGATGGCAGAGCCAGGTCTTCAAACCCCTCCATAAGGCCACGAGTGAGGTGTTCAGGTGACTCTGGTCTCAGGACTTTTACTTTCATATACGGTCCTCCAGTCCACATGAATAGCACCACAATCAGGTTCAATACCAGACAGCAAAAGGGCGCCAACAGAGTGTCTTGGAAATAAAGGTCTGTACCTCTGTTTCCCTACACTTAGATTAGGCTTGACAAGTGTAACTACTTAATAGTTACTCTTGTTAACTCATTGTACCTAGACAGCCTTTCACTAGGTAAAGTTTCAATGAGTACTAGCTTGTCCTGTCTAAAAGGGTTCCAACAAAAGATCATAAATCAGGGGAACAAGGCATTTACATCAGAGTCAAAATCTAGTTCAGAATTCAAAATAAGAAAGCAATATCTTTAAATCCAAAAGATTAGACACTGAAGAAAGGCAATGGACAAAGATTTAAATGTTTGGGTCCGTAAGCTCCTTGTCCTGGGCACAAAGATGCAATAAAAAAGGGTTTCAAATGGAGAACTTCTTAAACTAGAGCTCTCAGTTCTTCATCCCAGCCTAGCTGACATGCATTCATCTGGTTCAGAATTCAAAGTTCCCAAAAGTAACACCAGCTCCTGGGAAGATCTGTCCTCTCCAAAGCAATTCCCTTCAATCTAGCACTTTTGTAACACTTAGCATTCCAAGATTTGACTCTGAACCACTGCCACTCCTGTGAGCTTGGGACCCTGCAAGATTTTGGACTAGAATGTGTGTGTGTTGGGGGGGGGGGGCAGTGCTTTGACAATACTTATAATGAGGCCTCATTTAGTGGATCAAATAGTTTCTAGCACCATTTTCAACTAATTTTCTTCCTTAGAGAATGAGCCATCTAAATGTGTATAGCACAGATAAGTTAAAGTACAGCTACAGTTTCTAGTATAACTTTCTCTGAGAGTAGCACATTACCAGAAGCCATTTTCCCTGCCCATGAGTTTGCACAGCCGGCTTGCAATCCCTGCTGTACTGACGCTTTACTGCTTGGACTGTGAACTTAGTCCTTTTGTCTTCCTACTTAGGAACCTCAACTAAGACTTGAACTGTTTTTCTCTTTAGCAGCTAAACTTACTTAATAACTGTCTCTGGAATTAGGAAATTAGGGTTTCAAAGATACTTTAGAAGAATGTCTAGATGGTACAAACATTAATTTTTAACCAATAAAGCCTTTATGGCTTGGCACCAGGTTATCTTCAAGACAATATCTCTCCCCACCAGAATTGGCCAAACCTCTTCAATCATGCCAGGAAAAGCAACTGGCTGTCCCCTATTTTCGGGAGGTTGGGAGGCCAAGGCTGAAAGGCATTGCTCTCAGGCCCCCTGGAATGGCCTCCCCAGGGTAGTGCATTTGATCCCAACTCTAGTTGCCTGGAGATTCTAAAAATGGAGCTTTTCCAGAGGGTAGTTAGGGGCTGATGCCAGATGCTATCTAGGATGTATGTTTCTGTATTTTTGATGGTAGGTTTCCATACAGTATTTTTAATTTTCATTGTTATTTACTGTTTTATCATATTATGAGCTGCTGAGAGTCTGTTTACGATTGTGGCAGGATATAATTGTGATAAATAAATAACAGTGTAATAAGAAACACTTTATATTAAGATTATGCTGTTCGACTACCAGAGAGTGAACAAAATTTATAAATTTTACTCAGCCAAATATATCTACAGTATTGAGTAAATCTTATGGGCTAAATATAAATCGTAAGACAACAAAAGTAATGGTATCAGCAAAAATAAACTGCCTGAATTGAATATTATGCTAACAGGAAAACAAGTGCAGATGGTGTAAATACTTGGACTGTATTCTGAATGATAGATGGAATCATAACATGGAAATAAGGAGCAAGACTGAACAAGCAAGATTGGCTTTTTGAAAAATAAGTAAGCTAGTTTGCTGTCAGGACAAGATTTGAACTCTGTTGGTGAATTGTTGTATCTCATCACTTCCACTGTATGGAAGTAGAGAAGCATGGACAATGACTCAAATGATAATCAGGAGAATAGAAGTCTTTGAAATGTGGGTTTATAGAACATTTATTAAAATACTGTGGGTTGAAGGTGTACAAAATCCTCCAAACAATGGGCAAAGATAGGGAAATTGTGAATACCATTTAGAAAAGATAATTGGAATATCTAGGACACCAGATACATAATGAGAAATTTCAACAACTTCAATTAGTTATACAAGAAAAGATTCAAGGAAAATTCAGCACTGGAAAATAATGCATATCTTGGTTGAAAAACGTATGTACATGATTTGGCAGAAATACAACATCCTTGTTTTGGACGTAACATCAAAAGAGCAAATAGCATTGACAGTTAGCAACCTCTGGACAGAAACAACAATAAAAGAATCAGAAGGAATTTTACTTCAGAGTGTATAGCTACCATTTTGCCATTCCTTCCCACTAACCCTGATCAAGGACATCAGATCTACATAATGAATTCCTGGCCTAAGTGGCACTGACAAAAGAGTATTCCTCTCAGATCTTACTAGGCTAGGAGGTAAGAGGTCATCCATCAAGTATCAAGGTTCTATCCGCCTGGAACAAAATACAGTGACATCAAAAGCAAGCATGCATTGTCACTTGCCCTTTCCCATAATGTAGTGCGTAATAGTCATAGTCAGTTTATTTTCCATGTGCATGGAAACTACAGCACAAGCATAGAATAAAAGCAGCAGTATATTGTAACATACTCCTATACATTCTGTATAAAACTACAATATAAAATAAAAACCCTCAAGAGTAAAAGGCCCATAGTTTACAATAATGTCAACATCATGTTTTCATAGGTTAAAAAAAATCAGAGGAGGCCAAGAAAAAATTAGTACTGTTTTCAACTTAGATCTGACTCTGAGCATATTTTTGGTGGGAGATGGTTCCAAAGAACCAGAGCCAGGTGAGAAAAGACACTAACCATGGCTATTCAAGGATGCAGGAGAACCAGTTGATCCTGTCTTGGTAATCAGATTAAATGCACAGCTAGCAACAGGTATTCCAGATAGCTGGGTGTGCCCTTACATGGGGCATAATGGGTCATCACCAGCAATTTATATAGTATCTTTCATGAAAGCCAATGTAATGATTGGCAATAATAAAAGGTGGGGGTAAAATAAGGAATATCCAAATACAGTAGTATGAACAGCAGCATTCTGTATATGATTCAAAAGGCAGAGGGAGGTCTTGGGTAATGGGACTAACAGGCTGCTACAATAATCCAAACGTGACACAACCATGGCATGAAACAATTGCTTAGCCATCTGGGGAGTAAATAAATGATAGATTCTGCAAATGTTCATTAAATAGAAATTACAGATTTTAACAGTTTTTTTCAGTGAAATGTTTTAAAGACAGTCTGTCATCAGTTTGTACTCCCAACTGAGGAGACTCACTACTGGCAGCCTTGAAAACCAAAGGAAAAAACAGGAAGCAGATGGATAAGATGATCTGGATGAAATACAATAATCTCTGTCTTATTCATGTTCAGCTTAAGACAGTGGGAACACATCCAATCAAAAATCCTACCTAGATAGTTAGAAAATGTGCCCACATTGTATCAGCCAGAGCAGATCCAAATGAATTTGAAAGCCTTCAGTGTAGATATGATAAATGATTTGGGAAGATGAAATCAGGGAACCAGGTGGAAGGATGTCTAAAGAAAATAAGAGACCCAACCCTGATCCCTGAAGAACCCCCACCGATAATGGGAAAGATCAGAAAATGAAACCATCTGGTACAATGTAGATAAGGTTGAAACCACTGAAATATTGGCAACACCAAAGAAGTTTAATTGTGACAGGAATATTTGGTGGTCCAAAATGCAGCATATACCTCTAGTAATACCAATCATGACAATTGACAGATCACCTTGGCTACCGAAACAGTAGTTAAAAGTCAACTATGATTGAAGCAGTTTAGTAGCTTAACCCTAGCCCAATAAATAAGGATTTTTTTCTTGAGGAACCAATACATCAAAATAAGAAGGAAAAGTACAAGGCCAGAACAAAGTTTGAAGCCTCACACTTGTAACAATCAGCACAGATACCATGACTTGTGTATAATATAAAAGATAAAACTTGGTGTTGAAATGTTGAGATTCTGCCATCAGGAGCTCTTGGAATCTCCCAACTCTCTTTTATCCATGTGACCAGCAGAGAAGATTTTTCTCTCTCTTTCACTCTCCCTTTCTTCCTTTTTGGTAGGTATACTGTGTGCATAAGTATGGATGTGTCTGTGTGTGTGCTTGGAGAATAGGCTTTAACAAAGTAGTTAGAAAACAATTGCTTGTGTTGCTGGCTTGTTTGCTGAGGGTTTCACTATCTATGCTCTGAGACTGCATATAATGGAATCACCTGCCTGCTGAAGATGAAGTATAAGGGGGCAAGCATGGAGTAAATGCTGGAAGCCAGCATCCTCCACTGTGCTGAATGACTACTTATCCAAAACCATTATCTACCAATGGCCTTGGACACCTGCCTTGCCTTCCCACTGTTGTACCCACTACTGTGGTGCCTTGCTGTACTTTGGAGTAAGTGTCGTATTGCTAGGTGACAGCAAAGGTTGCCTGCTGTCTTGCAAAGATGCCCTTCTGGATGTTTATGTAAAAAATAAATAAAATGCAACATATTATTATTTCTCTCAGTGTATTTGAAAGAAAGATAATAGGAAGCATCAATTTAACTCCTAGCTAAAGAACAGAATAAGCATAATCCTCATACCATTTCCCTAACTAGTAACCACAGTGGCATGTAACAGCTACACTCCAAAACCAGAGAACTAAATTCAGCAGTAAAACCATGGGACATGAATAAGGATATTAGGCATAATCCCCCCTCAAACCAACAAATGGAGAAACTGAGAAAATGGGCCCAAAACCTCACCCTGCCTATTATGTAATAGAGACAATATCCTTCAAGTGCAGAAGTGACACCCCCACCCCCACCCCCCACCCCAAAGCATCCCTTCTTTGCATCTGTCTTTGCTGCAGAAGATGTGAGACAGGTGCCTGAGCCTGAACTGAGTTTCTCTTGAGGAATTGCATAACTAATGCAAATTGAGATACCAAGGAGGGTATATTAGGACACAGGTTTTCAAACATTATCAGGCTGTAGAGCCTGTTAGTTAAAAAGAAATTTTCTGGAACCCCCAATCAGTGGAAAAGCTCTAGTGACAGAAAATGGCTATGTTCAAGCTAACTTTTTATTTCACATCAGTCTCTCATGAACTTCATCAAGTTCTCACAGAACCCTCGGATTCCACGGAGCACAGTTTGAAAAATCCTGCTCTAGGATATCTTGAGAAACTACACTCTAACAAATCACCTGGTCCTGACAGTATCCACTCTAGGATTCCTAAAGAACACAAATGTGAAATTGCTGACCTGGCAAGAAATAAGTTGGCACTCAAAGGAGGCTCCGTGCCAGAGAATGTAGTTGTGGAATGTAGTCAATGTACCATCAATTTTAAAAAGGAACCCAGGGGAGGTATAGGAAATTAGAGACCAATCAGCTTACTGTCTGTTCTAGTTAAATGGGTAGAAATTATGATCAAAAATAACAAGGTACATAAAGGGAATATCCTTGCTGAAGGAAACTCAGCATGCATTCCACAAAAGTAAATACTGCCTCACCAAGTTTTTTGAGAGCATCAACTGACATGTGAACAAAGTTGGCTCTGACAACACTTGGATTTTCAGAGAGTTTTTGACAAAGTTCTTCCTCAGAGGCTCTTGAGTACACTTAGCAGTCATGGAATAAGAGGACCTGTCTTTTTATAGAGTGCTGTTTAAAAGGACAAAAAGCAAACAGTAGGAATAAGTTTTTCAGTGAGGGAAGTAAGTAGTGGAGAACTTCAAGGATCATTACTGAGACAAATGCTTTTTAACTTGTTTATAAATTACCTTGACTTATGGGTAAGCAGTGAGGTGGTCAAGTTTGAAGATGATGCTAAACTATTCAGGATAGTAAAAATCAAGAATAGTTGTGAAAAACTCCAGAAGAACTCTTTAAGTTAGATGAGTGATCCACCAAATGGCAAGTGCAATTTAAGTAAGTGTAAAATGATCCACACTTATTGGCAATTCCATTGCTAGAGTCTAAAATAACTAACCATGAAAAAGAAGATAGGGTCACCTGGATAGCTTAATGAAGATGTTGACTGCTGTTCACTGAGTGTGTAGCAGCTGTGAAAAGGTTAATTCCATGTGATGAATCATTGGAGAAGAGATTGAAAATAAAAATGCCAACACAGTAATGGCATTATATAGATCTATAATACATCTACATCTAGAGACCTGTGCACAATTCTGGTTGCCGCTTTTGAAAAAAATATAAACCTGGAGAAGGTGAAGAAGAGGACAACCAAAATGATCAGTGGGCCTGAAACCATTTCTACAAGAGAAAGATGAAATGTTGAGCCTCTTTAGCCTGGAAATGTGCCTGAGGGCAGATATGCTGAAGAAGTATAAAATTAAGCATATCAAAGAGAAAGTGAGCAGGGATACGTTGTTATTTTCCCCTGTCTAAAAATATTAGCCATCTATTAGAAAGAGATTTAAAATAGACAAAAGAAAGTACTTTTTCACATAGCATATAATTTGTCTGTGAAATTAATAACCACAAGATGTAAAGATGGCCACTAAGTAGTAGGCTTTAAAGGGGACTGAATAAATTCAGAGGGACAGGTCTATTCAAGGGCTGCTAGTTTTGGAAACTCAGTTTTACCTCTCTGTTGGGGCAACTTGCCTCCAAATACGAGCCGCATGAGTACAATGGTGGGACTGGGGTATCTTTCCACCTACTGCTGCAAGCGATCAAGAGGGAACCAACCTCTGTGAGAAGTAAAATGCTGGACTAAGATAGGCTTTGGCCTGATCCAGCAGAGTTCTTATGTTATTTCACATTTCATGGTTCAGCAAAAAATAAGATAAAAATTAACCGTTGATATCTGGTACCATGCTCCTACACTGTCATCTTCATTGAGTTTATCAATACTACACTAAAGTAGCAATTAATTAAGCAGAGCTGCATTGCCAACTGGTCTGTATGGACAACTGAACAATGTGGAACATCCAGGCAGATTGTGTATATTTTCTCTAATCACAGCAGAATACCCTCTGCTCACATTCTTGACACTCCAAAGAAACATGTACCTGGGAGATCTACAGAAAATCTCTGGGCTGTAGATTAAATTGGGACATCAATAAACGCATGATAAAAGTAGACAATGTAAACCATTTCTGTAATGTTGCCTAGAAACTATGTGGAAGTACCTATGAAGTCATCAGGAGTTGAGTTCAGCTTGAAGGAGGCTGTTCTAAGGCTAGGCTAAGAGCTCTTTTGTCTGATACTGACTAATCTTACCTGGAATGTGCTTGGCACAATAAGCTTGGGTGTCTCTAATCCAAGAGCAGCATCAATTCCACAGAAGATGAGGATAGCCAGAATAATGGAGAAATCACCCACTAGCTTCCTTACCTAAGAAGTGAAATGAAAAAAAGCAGCACGAGATTTGCAAAACAAATATACAAATGTACAGTTCATCTCAAGTAACTGCTGGACTTAAAAAAATGATGCAGGAATAAAATGTTTTATACTAAAAAGTCCCCATGCAAGATATATTTCTTTCTTTCTACAAATCATGCTGTGAATATATTTGTCTGTGACAAAGAATGGATGGCTTCAGAAGAAGCGTGGGAGGGCTTTATGGAGCCAAAACAGCAATCTTGGGAGTAAGTCTTATTGAAGGCAGTGTTCTTTTCCTGATTAAATATATATAGAACTGAACCTTAAGGAGATGGCATGCAGGCAAGTAGGCTCCTGCAGCAGCAGGAGATAGTGGAGTCCTACCCTGATGTCTGAATTCTTTGCAGTTGTGATTACTGCTGTTTTGTTTCTCCTGTGTGGATGAAAAGATGCATGAGAGGAGGAAGACGATGCTGAAGTTGGTTTTGGCTTCCAGATTCTTATTCAAGTGCAAGTGCAAAAACAGAGCTCCATCAATATGTTTCTATAATTCTGCTCTTCAAACTAAGCATACCACTATCATATATTTTCAGGACTGAGATATACTTTTTAGTAAATTCATATCCATTGAGTTAACTCTTTAATTGTTTTTACTTCTTTGTAGAAAATTGCTTCCTACGATTCCTGCTGTAGTGCCTCCTTTTTTGACCCTCTTAAGTATTTCCTCACATCCTGCCAGGAGTTTGTACTTGCTGCCTCCTACACTTTATTTTCAGGCAAGAGAACAAATATAGCATCAACATTACAGGTCATGATTGCAGAATCAGCTTCATATTCTATTCTATATTCCATTCTAAATCTATATGCTCCTGGAAATAACATTTACTAGGAACCAATCTGTATTATCAAATACCTGCCAACTTGCCATCTGCCAATTTAATGAGCTCCTTCCTGGAAACTGGCTGCCTTATGTACCTTCTACAGTCTCTGAAGAAACCCTGCTTGCCCAGTAGGAGGCAATCACAATCACCCACAATGGGCAATCAAACAGCTGTCAGAACACACTTCTCAGCAATCATCAGCTATTCATCACATAAACTTTTAACTTCACAGGTTAGTACGCTCACTTAGAACACACAACGTTTTTCTTTGCTGTTCTCTACTCTTCTTTCTTTCCACCCAAAAGAAGAAGCAATGTAAGTAAGAAGAGAAAACTAAAGTGGAGAAGAAAACTGGAGAGATGGAAATGGGGCTTTGAGAAATAAAGACAGAGGGAATGTGAACGGGAGCTTCAGCAAGAAGTAGGCATGCCCACGATCTTTTCCTCTTTGTCCATTTTCTATTTCTTCCCCATTTCCTGCAAGTTTCTACTTTTTTACTATGCAGGTAGGCCATCACTATCCTGGTATTTTCCCAATATGTTCAACTGTAGCTCCCATCATACTGTACAATAATTGGAGTAACAATTGAACATATGTTGGTCAGCCATTACAGGAAGACTGAGTAGGCACATAAGCTAACTCATGAGAAGGAAATATTACTTTATTTCATAGATTCAAACCAACAGCTGTTGTAACGGATAGGATAGGTAGGTACTTACAGCTGTGGGGAAATAGCGACTTGATTTAAAATTTTTCAGGGCCATAGAACAGAACAATGTTCCGAGAAACAGAATGAAAGACATGAAAGTGATGTCAGGCACGTAGCTGCAACTGTTGCCCACCAGGTGGCCCCCTAGTTGCACACACCGGTCCTTGGTCAGGAGGGACCTGTTCCCAGATTCCCAGTCGGATTGCTGTGGAGAAGAACAGATTACGCCTCAGAGGAACAGCCTTGTTTTCAAGGTAATGAGTATACACCACCACCCTTAAGGAAACATTTAGACCATTTTTTCAATGGCCTAAGCAAGCTGGGAACCCTGGGAATTGTAATCCAACCAGTGTGCAAGGCACCAGACTGGGTCAAGCTGTCACTGAATATGAGAGAAAATTATATTATTAGCTAAAATGGAAGAGGGATCCTTGGTTGTGCCCAAGTTAATATGCTGCACTCCCCATTTGCTGTGGGAACGTGGTTTGGTATTTTGTCCTGTGTCATAGCTGAGTTATAGTTTTAAGGTATTTAACAGTTTTAAGTATGCTATTTTTAGAGCTCTGTACTGGATTATTGCTTTTCCTGCTTTTAATCTAGCACCATTAAAAAAAAACTTCCCCATGTTCGGATTAG
This sequence comes from Python bivittatus, assembly GCF_059951505.1. NCBI lineage: Eukaryota > Metazoa > Chordata > Lepidosauria > Squamata > Pythonidae > Python > Python bivittatus. The sequence goes on along the minus strand of NW_028277124.1, from coordinate 8,984,212 downwards.
TTTTTTAAGCAAGCAAGCAAGCAAAGTGCATGCCTGCCTAACCTACATAATATACACGCTATTATGTTATGGCCTATTTTTAAGACTGGTTTTTAGGGTTTTATTATGTGCTTATGTGTATCACATGTAAACTATCTGGACCCGTTTTCTGAATCTGACGAATACAATGCACCCATCCGAACATGAGCCCAAGGAGAAAATATGGACGGCAGCCTGCACGTCCTCCCGTCCCAACTGCTTTCTTCTAGAGGAATTCAGCGCCAGGTGCAGCCTAACTCCTAGATTCACCCACTCCCTGGCAAACTGGGTGGAAAGCATAAATGGAGTCCTACGTCAGAGAAAACAAAGGATACATACCCTGCTTCTTCGCTACAGGGAGTAGGAGCTTAGAAAAAAGAGAGTTGAGCATCTCCAGGCTATAACCACAGGTAAACATTACGTCTTTCTTTCTCATGACAGTCTCTGTGAATGCTGAACCCCCGCCATTGATAATCTGGGAATTTCACTTTTAACAAGATACAGTTTTAGGAAAAAATCTGTGTGTGCTCTTTCAGCTTCTAACGTTACTGGTACGATAGTCTTCTGACATTCTGAGAAGGTTAGGTGAGGCTGTGACTTTCTCAAATGATACTAAATCAGCAGAATTGATGGTGGAGAAGTCTTCAGCAGGAAAAAAAGCAAAAGGGCAACATGTCCCAGTTAAAAAATGGAAAAAGATTGGAGCTCTCCAAGACGTACAGAATTTTGATCCCGTCTGCATCAAACACGTTAATCATAACATACTATGCACTTTCTATATCTCAGTTTCCATTATTTTCCTGGGTTATCATATCTGGCCTGCAAAATTGTGGAGGGCCTCAAAATAGCAGCCAAGAATTAGTCTTGTTTATTCCTTTGCTGCCATCTAGTGGCTGCCGGGCCTTTTGCAATCCAGATATGGTTGCCTTGCCTTTCATTCACATCTACAGTATTAGTCAATGACAATAATTTCATTTGTTACCTCTCCAAAACTGCTGAGGTCAGGGAACAGGGTCTGGTTCAGGACAGAAGAGTTGCCTGCAAGAAACAGTTGTCCAAGATATCAGAAGTTCATTGGAGAGGGTAAGAAAATTAAGAACTTGACAGAATTTTCAGATATTTGTTTTGTTGAATCCTAGATATGCATTCACAAACAAGTTGGTAACATAACAGGAATACATATTATTTCTTGCCAAAACTCTAAAGATAGGTCTGCAGCATGGCCAGCTGTTAAGTGGACACTGTGGTTTAAAGGTTTAAACAGTGATTTAATCAAAGAACAATTCAAGACAAATCAGAACAATAGCAATATCAGAGAAACGCAGGCTGGCTCAGAGAAGATGGGAATGGTACTGCAATACATCTATGTCTCCAGACTGTATTCTCAAGCCTCTGCCCACAACATCCAGGAAATACTGGATTTCCAAAAAGAAAATGACTGACAGTTGTAAAACAGAGGAATCCTTGTTTATAAAGCTAGGCACTGTCTAAGTGCAGGAGACTAAAATACCTGGACAGAACTGGATCAAATTGTGCAGGTACCTGCTTTTCTGTGTGGCTGATTTCAAGTCCAATTAGGCTGCTTAGGCCAATCAGAGCTTTTCTTTGAGGTATGGGAGAGCCCTTTAGCGCTTCCAGTTAGCCCGTGTCAGATGCGGGACTGGTTTAGGCTGCCTTGATCTACTAACAGGGACAAGTACAAGACAGAGAAAACATGAAAATAAACCTCTGCAGCCCAACACAGAAGTATGTTGGATAACTATCTGAAACAGGGCCTTACTGATTGCATCAACCTTTGGGGGCAGGGGGTAATGTCCCAGCTATATTTGATAAATACCCACATTACATTTTCGATACCTAGTTGTAAATATTTTCTTAGTTATTAAGATTTGTAATGCATGGTCACACTATGTTGCTCCAAGAACTGGTGATATCTTTGAATTTGGCTTGGTTTGAATTTGAACTGCATTGAATTTGAATTGCTTCACAGTTGTTTTTATTTTATGTTGCTTGTTGTCTTGTAGTTATATTTAAGTTATAAATACATTAACATTTATTTTACTGTGTATTTGTCAAGAATGGCAAGTCACCCAAAGATCACCACCCAATCCTCTCATCACGAGACTGCTGATTGTTCCTCTTACCTGTCTCGGTCAGACTGCAGGTACAGCCATACAAGGTGACGTCACTGATTTTATAATCCCAGTTGACTGGGTATTGTTCCACCAGGGACAGCATCTTCTTAACAGCATCATAGATGAAAATGAAGCTGATGAGGGCACAGAAGCCTTCCTCAGTGAAGCGCGTGAAATACTGCACCAAGTAACTAGCTTCAGTGGCCACCAAGATAAGGCCAAAGAAAGCCACCCATAAGCCAATCCAGAGGCGGAATTCTAAGTAATCCAAGCCATGGTCTCTGAGAGGAGGGAGGAGCCAAAATGATATCTCTAAACAGGTTAGTTTTATAACATGAAGCTTGAGCTTTTAGCAGCCAGACAGTTAATCCATTTCCAGCATGACTAGCCCCAAGTCTCAAGTTAAACTGAGGAGTTTCCCTTGGAATTGCTCTCTTTTGCCTAATAAGAGATCAACATTCAATCACCAATAATGAATCCCCATTAATAACTGACTTTTACTGCCTTGCAGCTTGACTCACTTATTTGGGCAGAAAGACGGTAAGATGAAGTGCCCGTGTCAGCTTTTCATACCATTCATCAAATAATTTCAGGGAATAAATTAAGGGCAATGGAATGCCTCCATTGGGGAAGAACAGGCCCTTTCTTCAATGCTGGAGCTCAGGAGCCAGGGTTTCTCCTTAGTTACACTATCAGAATACACTGAATACACTACCAGAATATACTGAAGATGTGTGAACAAAACCAGCCTTTCCTACAGTATATTCTGCGGCAGTGCTGGAATGCAACTCTTTATCATGCCCAGCTAGTACGTACTTGGCCTTGCTGGGTAGGCATGATGGGAATTATAGCCTACCATAATGGGAAGGTACTATTTAAGGGAAGGATAAATTTGAACGATGAGCAAGACTTCGCTGTCATGTTTGGTATCCTCTTTGCACTTGAATAGTCCATGTTGGAAAGAGAAGCTTGGCTGATTTTCTTACTGCAAGCTGGCTTTGTAAATGTTCCACCCTGTGTCCTAACACCCTTGCACAACAGCTTGGTTTGACATACTTCAGTAAGATTTATCAAAGCAAGTTGACCTGGACATATATCAAATCACTCCTAAAAAAAGTTGTGTGAGATATTAAGTATATTTTGACTTGACTATACTGCAATTGTGTTTTGTTCTAAATTACCAACAGGCAGCAGTGTTCAAGTCTGAGGTAAGAAGACAGAATGGTAGATCCAAACTGCAAGCATGAGTATTAGGGATTCAACAGGCACAAACACTGCCAATCTTATATGATCTCCAGTCATCTTGATAAGGCTCAAGGAAGAACACTTAATGAAGGCTTCCTCCCAACATGCATACCGATATGAAGCTTTACTTACCTGCTGAAGGAGAACAGAAGACGCTCAAAGACAAGGACAGGCCCGGTGCTACTCAGGATGGTGAGAGGCTGCCCGGCAAACAGGCAGAAAAATGCTCCAGCAAAAGCAGTACCAAGGAAGCTTTCCAGGACACCCTAGATCATATGAGGAAGTACATGGCTTTGCTTGGTTGAACATTAGCTGCATACCAGGTCTCAAATGATGGATACAATTCGGCCAGACTGCATAACCACATAGTAATCTGACACTGTTTGCCTACTGCCATCAGTATGAATGTACAAAAGACTTAGGCTACCAGATTCTTGCACAGACCTGCATGTTATCTGTAGCATCTCCCAGCATCCCTCCAAAGGTGATTGCATTGGTGACTGTAGCCAGGTAGATATAGAGGATGGCTGAAAAGCACTGGAGGCTGAGGCCATCAGAGAAGTCACTGTAGTACCAAGGGGCTTTTCGCTGAATATCCTTTAATAACCCTCCAAATAGCCTGCAAGAAAAATAAGACTTTTTAAATATTTGGTTTTTTAAATTTGCTATATATGTGTATTTTGGGTAACTTATATTTCTTTTTAAACTTGTACCCTTGAGAAAAGGGTAGAAGAAAATTCAACTTGACTCTGTTTTCAGGGCAGCACAATTCTCCCCAGCAGCTGTACAGTGGAGAGAGAGCCCCCCGTGCCAAAGCTCTGTGAGTTTTACCTTCCGGTCTTCTTCAGCTCTTCACTGATGTGCTGGTGCCCATGAGCGTGTCGATCATCCACAGCAGATCTGTTTCCATTAGCGTGAGGACTCCAGTCACGGACGTGCATGGAGATCCTAAGGATGTAACAGGCAGAGTCTGCAACACAGCCATTCTTGTGTACACACAAGCCATATTGCAGTGATGGTGGTTGATTCTGAGCTAAATATTGTATCCTGGCTCTCACAACCGGACTCCAGCTATTTCTGTTACTTCCAATGCAACAGTATGAATCGGTATGTAGGCAAATATATTCCTGAATCGTATTTGTCTCAAAACACAATATCCAGAGAAAGAGCTCATGTGGGATTCACATGTTTTCTGAAGCGGTGGCAGCATGCTGTAGGGAATTTTACCACTGCCTTATCACACCCATTTCAAAGCAAAACAAAACAGATAGCACAGCCACATGCTTCCCATATGATCTTGTTTCTAAGAAATTATCAAACTGAATGAGAAAACAGATTTCTCATACAGTTAAGTTGCATATCAGTCAGTGACACAATTTTCTCTGGGAAACTGAATCTGTGACATTTTCACAACTTCAACCAACTAGGATTGCAGAGGTCATACTGACAGGTGGAAGAACAGCATTTTTTTCAGCAACAAGATACAGAGCTGGGAAAATGGAACATCTCAGCAACACATAAGCTATTCTAGATGAAAGTCACCAGATGCTGTACTATAAATGAGGAATACGTGGATTTATATCCAGATAAAGCATGTGATAGTACAATACTTTTTCCCTAGATTTTCATTAGGTTTCCTTAGATTTGTCAAATGTGATATATGGTTTTCTCTCCATCTGCATTTCTTTTCAGTAAATATACCTTTTCTGTGGTGAGGGCAAACTTTTGGGGGGACAAATTCGGATGGTTGGATCCCATTTGCCTGGTGGTAAGACAGTCAGCTCATCCAAAAACTCATCAATTCCTGCAATGAGATCTTCTGTGTCTTTTGCTTTCCAAGCAATTCTCTGAAAAAGCTGGAAGGCAATATCATTAGTTCTGGATATTCCTTTTTGCAGGAATAGCAGGATAAGATGCACAGGAACAAAAATACAACTTCGTGAAGTGGCTTCCTTGATTTAGTAAAACCAGACTACAACTCAGTTTACATAACCTAGGAGGCAATCCTTTTTCCAAGACTGTTCCTACTGATATATAAAGGTAGCTTGAATGAACAAATACACCAAAGTCTGGTTCTTATTTCTTTCACTGCTGAAAGGGGAGAAAGGCAGGGTTAAGTCAATTGAATGAATAAATGAACAAATGAAGTCCTACCCAGTTTTGCTGCTTTGATACAACCAAGGAGGCCACTTCAAGAGCTGCATTGGTTGCAGGTTGGCTCCTGGGTGCAATTTAAGGTGCTGGTAGTCAGTGTTAAAGTCCTACATAGCTCAGGACCTGGGTATTGCAGGACTGCCTATTCCCAGGAGTATGTGCCCATCTGAGAAGATTGAGTTCAGCATCTCTTGTGGATTGTGTTATTGCAATGTTGCTCCTTCTGGTATTGGATATTAAGTGATACTCTTGCTATTTATTTATGTTGATATATGTTTGGATTTTGATTTTATACATTTATGTTATTAACCTGATTTACAGATGTTGGGATATATACTGCTCAGAGCTATTAGCCATTGGAATGACTTATAAGCCAAATAAAAATAAATAATGAGTGGTTTTAATATCACATGGTTATGGACCCATAAATAAAAGGAGACTATTCTATAAAAAGCATTCTACATATCTTTTCCTTTGCTCAGTGGGGCCTGAGTATTATACTAGTATAATGAGGTTTCTATTTTTCTAATCACAAAAGCTAATAATTTTGAAGAATCATTTCCAAAGTCATAATGCCTATATTTTAAGAAGATTAAATTTCTCTAATTCTCACTTTCAATGTCTTCAATGCTAACAACTCTTTATATTTTATATTTAAATATTCCCTATCAATATTTCAAGTAGTCTCCATTTAAAAAAATCTTCTACTATTTGATATTTTAAATTTTGTTACTTTTTAAAATGCAACTAGACACACTTCTCAAATGTCCTTTAATAACAATTTTTATGGTGTTTTATATAACACACAATTTTGCTTCTGCTTAATTGTTTACTTGAGGAACAAAATATTTAATCTCCATTTTAAACTGAAGGATAATGAAGGCAATGGATCACACATACTGAAGTACTGAAGCATAACTGATCGTTATTTCAGTTGCATATTTGCTAATATGCAAACATAATTTAAATGAGATTAAAATACTATCTGTTCTTGAATAACATTGGTATTTGGCTGTATAACCGTTGGTTAGTTAGACCTCCAATTTGAGTAAATTCTTCATTTCTGATTCAGTTTGAGTATATAAGTTCCTTTATATTTGCTACTAAATACAGGTAGTCCCCAGTTTAAGAATGAGTTCCATTCCCAATTTCTGTCCTTAAGTCAAATTTGTATGTAAGCCAGAACGGTATCATTGTATAATACTGCATAATACTGTATAAGTAGTACTGTGTAATGAAATTGAACCATTGTGTATTTAACTTGAATCACTGTGTATTTAACTCAAATTTTGCTACAGTAGGCTTCGTTCTTAACTATGGGTCCCTAAACTGGGCATTCTTAACCCAGGGACTACCTGTACTTGTTAAGAAATCAGTTTCAATCTCATGATTCATTTGTCTAAATTCTATATCATTTCTAACTTATAGGAGCTATGCCAGTACTCCTTTCTTTTTTTCTATATGCTCTCATACTAGAGAGTTTTGATTCTATTGGACTGGGCCTTGTGTCAAAGGCTCAAGACTGCCTCCTGGTTAAGAGGGGCTTTTATAGCTTTAGATGTTATATTAGCTACTGACCACTAGGAGGCACTACAAGACCAGTTTCATCCTTATTGGGACTTCAGGGGTAAATATCTTCCATTCTAGATGTTCAACCCTTTAATGGGTGGTCTGTGAGTTCAAAACCAATCTGTGTCCCAATGAAAGACTGTGTCTCATCTCCACTATTAATTTCTCTTTGGAGAAATTTCTCCTATGTATACCAACCAAAGTTTGTGGATTCGGATGTATATAAACACTGAAAAATGAAGAAATTGAACTAAAACTTATAGGAGCTATGCCAGTACTCCTTTCTTTTTTTCTATATGCTCTCATACTAGAGAGTTTTGATTCTATTGGACTGGGCCTTGTGTCAAAGGCTCAAGACTGCCTCCTGGTTAAGAGGGGCTTTTATAGCTTTAGATGTTATATTAGCTACTGACCACTAGGAGGCACTACAAGACCAGTTTCATCCTTATTGGGACTTCAGGGGTAAATATCTTCCATTCTAGATGTTCAACCCTTTAATGGGTGGTCTGTGAGTTCAAAACCAATCTGTGTCCCAATGAAAGACTGTGTCTCATCTCCACTATTAATTTCTCTTTGGAGAAATTTCTCCTATGTATACCAACCAAAGTTTGTGGATTCGGATGTATATAAACACTGAAAAATGAAGAAATTGAACTAAAATATATATATATATATATATTAATATTCAGGATCCTTAAAAAAAGATACAAATTTATAAATGTAATGCATTTCCATAAAATGTATTTTCTGTATAAAATCTTTTATTTTTGAGATCGAATAACAGAGTGGGAGTCACAAACTTTCAGATTTCTGAAAGGAGATTTAGATACAGCCTTTAACTGAATTAGCCTCCTAATCAGTCAAATTGGACAATTTTCTGAATCAGGTTTGAAGCCAAATCTTGTGTGTGTTACATTCTCCTATTAAAAAGACACTTGCTATTGCTCTTCGCTGCTTCTAGAATTTATTTATTTTTTCTTATAGTGGAAACAGAATGGAGAACGACTTGTGATTTACTAAATTATATTATCCTGCCTCCAGTGGAGAGGGAAGTGGAAGAATCAGATTCTGTTCATACCACAGTTTGAATGAAAATCTGGAAATGTAAGGAAATATGAACGGAGTATGAAAGAATGAATTAGTTAAAGCCGAGCCTTCTATGGCCAGATTTAGTCTAATCCTTTCTTGGCAACTAGAAGCTTGATGTTGGACATATTGAAGAATTGCTGTCTTCCCCTCTAGGCATTAGTGCCATCCTACTCTATCCTAATCTGGCAAAAGCAGTTCAGCAGCAACCAGACTTACCTCATCTGTTAAGAGAGTTGCCACCGCTCTGCCAATTTCATGGTAGGCCTTCATTCTGGCTCTGGGACCCAAGAGGATAAAAAGGAATCTAGAAACAGGCACACAAAAGTCATCCCTGGGATCATTATATACAGAGCCTTTGGGAGTGGGCAGTGTACAACAAAGTACATCAGTAAATAAATACAGCCCATGTTCATTTTCCTCTGTACTGAAAGCAAGACACTGAGACAGAATCCTATACACAGCTAATAGCAGCGAAAGTGGGAGGCATCAGAAGACTTGAGATGAAGACTCAGAAGGTAGAGTTTAGATGCCTGGTTCCTGCACAAATGAGTCCATTCTTAATCTGGAAGAGCTTCCTGGAGTCTCTTTGTCTAGGCTGTGCCATACAGTTGCAAGGGAGAGCATGATTGCCCTTCAGCTCAGCTAGACTTAGAGAGCCTAAGAGACCCATAAAGACTTGGCCTCTTTACATAACTGTAGTTCTAGGCTTGTTCCTCAGTTTGGGTGAGGAATTACATCTATTATTTGGCCTTACTGAATCTACGCAAATGGTGGTTTGTTATTTACATTATGTGTGGACTCAAGCTTGTTCAATAAGATACGATTAAACATCACAACATAGTGTGCTGTGTGAGCTCAGCTACTGTCTGTTTGATCTGGGATCTCAACACCAGCTTAGCTTGTGCTTCCACGCATTAAGAAGAACATTTCAGAAAGGCTAGAAATAGGAAGGGTCTATTTAGATTATCAAAATCAAATCAAGTCCAACCCTTTGCACAAGGCAGGAATCCAAATTAAACATTCCCCTATAGCTTCTGCCTGAACACATCTAGCTACTTGGAAGATGCAATGCTAGAAAGCAGAGATGCACTGATCCAGACTCATTTTATCTGGTTGATATAGTGATTTATTTAGGTAACCCCCAACTGCCACAACTGGATATTTAAATATAGTGAGTGAGAAGGTTGTAGTCCCCTAGTTGTGTATCAGAAGACTGTCAGCTCTGTCAACTTCCAAAGGCACCCTGATGCTGAGAATAGTAGAACATTGCTCACTCCATTCAAGCATATTGGCATGAAGTGTGCTATTCCATTAGAAGTCCTTAGCCAAGTTCATCTGACCTCCTTTTCGGTTCTTTTTTATTACCTGCTAGGAAAAGCAACTTCAGTCAAGCTTCCAAGAAGCACCGAGTTTTGCAGCCGCACAAAAGCAATGAAGGGCTTTTCCAGGAAAGAGACTTCTCCTACAAGAACGTTGGCCACTTCGGTTCCAGTTGGAATTTTCTTCTTAAACTGATTTTTCAGCTGCAGTGAAGGGAAATTAAGAGTAGGTAATCAAAAATCAGAAGGAATCTGGGAGTACCTTTTCAGACTAATTATATTAAAAGGCATAAGCTCATTTTATCAGATGCAGTTCATCAGAGTGGTAAATTTCCAAAATGCAGAAAGCAACAGCAAGATAGTAGAACAGGTCCTGAGAAATACCGTCATCCTCCATTGCCATTGCCATAATCTGATCATCATTAGTGGTACTTGGTTTTTAACAGGAATTAGGAACACTTGCCTTGCAAACAGTGTGGAAAAACACTTCCCTCATTTATAAAATGATGTACTGTTCGTATATGAAACCAGAAAAATTATCATAGATGTATAAAGGTACTTCTAGCCAATGTTGGAAATGTGAAAAACATGAAGGGATATTTTACCATACATGGTGGACTTCAGAAAAAACAAAACAAAAGGATACAAATGCACACAATGATACAAAGAATTTTAAATATTAATTTTGAGAAGAAACCAGGATTAGTTTTACTGGGACTTTGGGACAGCCAATTACAAAAGACTCATGGAAGATTGATTTAATTGCAGCAAGATTATTATATGCACAACAACAGAAATACTGAAACCCACAATGGAGGAATGGATTGTGAAGATGGCAGAATTGGCAAAAATGGCAAAACTGATCTATTTGGTCAGGGATCAACAATAAGTAATTTTATAAAAGATTGGAAACCTTTTATGGACTTTTTGCTGAAAATGGAAAAAAGTAATATGATGATTTATGGATTTGATGACTGAAAAACGGTTGAATAAGAGGCTAAAGGGATTTTTTTGGTAATATTGAAGAGGGAGGAAGGACAAGGAGTTTGTTTATAACTGTTGAAATGAAGCATGGAAGTCGCTTATTTTTTCTGACTTTTGTTTCTTTTTAATTACCTTTTTCTCTTGTTTCGACTATTTTGCTTTCTGCACTTTTTCTTTTTTCTATTGCTTTCTTTTTTCTTTATATATTTCTATCTTATATTTGTCTTTTATCTATGTAAACATTCTTACTAAAAAGTATATATATAATATAATATAATATAATATAATATAATATAATATAATATAATATAATATAATATGAGAAACACCTCCCTCACCCTGTCATTTAAAGTCTGTGATAATAGAGCTGTGATAATAGAGTTCATGCATTCAGAGTCTGTGGTTGTGTGAGCAAAGGTTCCCGCACAATGCAGGCCCTCTTGGAAGCCTGGGCATCTATATGGGTGAAGGCTTTCTCAGTACATACACTGTAGATGCGTAGAGTGAAGCCAAATGACTTCACCATTGTGACATTATAGCAAGATGAGACTTCTTACTGCCACTTGCCCCGTGAATTTTACTGGTTTATATTCTGTACTATATAGTCTCATAAGGAATATTTAAAGTATCCCCAGTGTTACATTAACAGCACATATCCCATTCCCATTCTCTAATCCATATGCTGCATAGATAGGGTCACCTCTCTTTTTCATGATATGGTTGCCTGCTTTCTGTGTAATCCCCTGTTTGGTTGTCCTGTTGTGTCCATCCCTTTCTAACTGTTTTTGGTTTTTAATTTGTTCCTAAGACCCCCACATAGAGAATCTCACATGCCTGACACTAGAATGCTGATGCTGCTCTTAGTAAGACTGCTCACTGCAGCAAATGTGAACTCAAAGTACGGGGAACAATCAAACTTGGATGGCAGTCGTATTCTGCACTGCACCCTCCATGTACAGACAATAATGCTTCCCAGAACAATCATTGCTACCAAGCGAAAACAAATAGGGGACTTCAAATTTGTCTGATTTTCAACGTCTAACAGAACCTTTCAGGTTCAAACAATGTTGATCCACATCTGCTGTCTTGTCTAAACATTCAGACACTATCTTCCATGGCACATTTCTTATAGTTCCATTCCTGCTCCAAACACCATCACTTTCAAGTGTCTTAGCCACGGGCATCCTAATTCATTAAGCTTTGTTGGTTTTTTTAGCAATATTATCTCATCTCAATTTGAAACAACTCCAAAAATAGAATTGCAGGAATTTTCTTTTTATCTATATCTATATCTATATCAATCAATCATAATTTAAGGAGCATATTGGTCTAACTTGTTTCATAACTTTCTGTTATAAAATTAAAGAGTTAGAGGGGTATGCAGTTTCTAGTATGCTAGATAAAAGGAAGTATAAAGCTTCAGTTTTCTGAATGAGGGAGGCCTCAAACCAAATTGGACAGACTGAGCAAACAGCAGAGCAAACAGGAGTTTGGCAAAGAGTTGGAAGAGACAAAAGGAGAGGAAGAGCCCAAAAGAACATGGCGCGGCGGCGGCGGCTGCTGCTGCTGCTGCTGCTGCTGCTGCTGCTGCTGCTGCTGCTGCTGCTGCTGCTGCTGGTTGACTGCTGAAGTCATCTTGAGAAAGTAGAGACTGTTGTAGTGGTGAATGATTCTGTCCTCAGAGGAATTAAGGCAGATGTGCACAGATCCAATACTATAGTGTTGCAGGATGTGCACTGCCTTCCAGGTGCTGATATCCAATACTTGATGGAGAGTTAGTAAAACTATTCAAAGCCATCAGCTGCTACCCTTTCCTCATCTGGGTAGGCAAAATAAAAGTGCAAGGAGACCTGGCTTGGCTATGTGAAAAGGATCTGGATGTCAATCACAAGTTAAACATGAGTCAGTAGTGTGATGAACTGCTCAAAAAGCAAATGCTATCTTGGGTGCATTAACAGGCACACCAAGTCTGGATCATAGGGAGTAATTTTTCCACTCTACTCTGGTCAGACCACACTTGGACCACTATGTCTGATTCTGTATTTAGGAATCTCGCCTCTTTTGGGGTCTTATGGGAACATCCTTCATTGGATAGTCCCACTTTTGAAGAGTTTTGCATCACTCCCCCATTTTTACATTTAACATCCATTACTTACCTGTTCCCTTAAGGGTACCTCTGAGACCTCACAGTTTGCATCTGAATGTCTGTTAGCCCTATCTGCAACAATTTTTTTTAAAAAAGAAGAGAAATCAGTAATGCTTCATATACCATGTAACTCAAATATTATGGGTTACTCTCACTGTAATTGCAATTGTAATTAACTAAGTGATAATCTTCAGGTCTTTTTAATAAATTGCATTTTAAAGACAGAAGAAGATGAAAATCCCACACTTTATTAAGTATTTTAATGCAAGCCTGTAACCATTTTAGCAGCATACTGAACCTTTCTACCAGCTATTGTTGCTGACTTCAGATCTCACTGCTTTCTGCTTTGCCACCTTCATCTGCTGTCAGAATTTTTGCCTAACTTTGCAAGGGGATCAAATTATATATTCGCATTGTAAGAGTTATTTATTGCACTCTCACTTCTGACTGGAGAGTCCTTTCCATTCCCCTCTGTAAATGCTCCAGAGGCATCCCTGTAATGCATGTTTATTTCCTGCTGTTGTAATAACAGGGACAGGAAGGGAGGAAGAATACTCCTTACATGCTTGGATTTAAGGAAAGAAAGTAAAGAAGTAAATCCCATTTATATAGAATAACAAACTAGACCTAGGATACCTCTGAAAGAGGCAATGAGATCCACAATTTAAAAATGTGCTGTCAAAAACTGGAGCAAATGCTGTAGTGCTGCCACTAATATGCACACATCAGTGTTAAACTATGGACTTTTTTCCCTGCTACTTATGTCTGACCCATGAGCGGCTAGCTAAATGGCTTCAGACTTGAATTGGGAAAAAAAATGTCAGAGTTACATACCAGCACAAGGGGACACGCCCATCTCAAACAGCATCTTCAGCTGAGATTTGGTTGTATGGTGATAAGGTTTGAGGAGTAAGACACAGGTAAGTTTCTTCAGGAGCTCTGGCTTGAAGGCATGCTTCTCTACCTGTATCTCAATCACTTTCTCTTGAACATAAAATGAACACAAGTTGAAGCTACTAAAAAAGCAGATGTCATTTCCTTTTCTGTAATCCTATCTACCTTTTGAAATTTATTGAAAGACATTTTGTATCTGTAATTCCAATGTTAATTACCAATGATTTTTAATGAAATAGAAATAAATCAGTTTACTGATTCAACTGAAGATCAGGGAATCCAGCAATTTAGTATGGATCCCTTTACTAAGTTAAACCTGCAATCTTTAAGATTTAGTTTAACTCCACAGCAAGCACAGTAGGATAAGTCTTGGGTAGGATGGAGTCGGTGGAATGTATCTAATTTTCCTACACTGTTTGTTCTTCTGTTGACTCACTGGCCTGATTTACATGCTGTGGTAACTATTTTATACTGAATAAACCTCAAGTGACTGAGTTTCCACAATGGACTAAGCTATGGTTTACAAATCACATTGGTGAGGTTCATTTAACTTTCTAAGCCAAAGCCAGGCCAAACCACGCTGTGGCTTAATGTGGTATGTGAACCCACTAGGTGGCCTTGGCATATCATGGCTTTCCTTCCTCTAGACTGTATTTTGCCAGGCAGGCAAAACAGGTGGCCACAAGCTTGATTGGATTAATAAACTACAGTAAAGCAAACTAGTTCTTGGGAGCTGATGGCACACCTGTTTTTCCAAATCACAGTGTGGATCTGGCGACAAAATTGAATAGGACTGCTTCTGGATTGACTTGCAGCAGATTGAAATATTTTTTTGTAGCTCTGATTTGGGCTCTTGGAGCAGATTACACTGTCTTTCTACACCCTGAGAATGCCCTATAGTATGTTGTGCTGGCCATGCAGCTCAAGAAGCATCGATGTTTTGCAACTTTTATTTTACTGATCCTAATGGTATTAGAAGCAGCGACAGCAAGCGAGGGAATTCCTGTTTCTCTCTGTTTTTCTGTTTTCCCCTGACTGGAAGAGTCTTAGGCTTTAGCCTACTTCCTACAGGAACAGTCCTTCCTCCTTTTTTCTCTCACCATAAGGAAAGAATTCACACAATCCTACATTTCCTACCATGACATACTTCTGAGGAAGTTACCTATCCTTTCTTAAGCAACCATGGCTAGATATTTTTAATGGGCTTATTCGTACACATCCATTCTGCTAAATGCTGCCCCCAGTAATGAACTGGAGGATTCCAACCAAGTTTATGTTAACTTTTGCACTAAATGTACATGGCTTCATACAAAAAAGTGAGCCATCATCCTTTGCTTCTTTAGATGAAGTGGGCAGAAGGATTTAACAGGGCACAAGAACAAGAATCATGAGATATGATACTACTGGAAGCTGAAGATTCTTGAGTCATTTTTTTCTTGCTGCTGCTGGGCAAAATCTTCTTCTGGCTCTTCCCCATTATTCTGAGGATTGCATCTGTGCTCTGAGAGTGAAGAGGGAAGTTTGCAGGTGACAGATGAAGTAATCAACAATCCCACTTGTAAACTAATTCTCAGCTTTTCTTTCTTGTGCACTTCTTTTCCATTACACCATTAAAGGCCTGAGTTTTGCAAAAATACTACATAGATAAATTCAAGCTTCAAATGGACCCTTGGCCCTATAGAAAAACAGGAACTATGTCAAGTAGATACAACCAAAAGTAACTTCTTGAATTAATGTTTTGGCACAAGATAGCAACTGTTGATATAGTGGAATGAGATTCCTGTCCACTTTTCCAGCTCTGAAATATATGTGTACTCAGAAGTTAATGTAGACAGCTCTTATCTGCAGGTCTTGGATTTTCACTGCAGAAAAGCTGCATAATTGCCCATTTCTTCCCAATTTCTACATTGAGAAAAACCCTTGCAAGCAGTTAAGCCCCATCATAAAGAGCTGGGGAGAGACCATAGTCAGGTCCTCTCTCCTAACCGAATTTCCCTTACCTAATCAGAATAAATGACAGCATTCAGCTGAATGGTTCATTGCATATGAACTTATCTGAAATTATGCAAAACATTTAGACTCCTTACTGCAGCAGCCCTGAAATACACCTTAGCATAAACCACGCAATGCCAAAGCTTACACTGAGCCAAACGCTTGTTATTAAAAAACCAATGTTTTCATTGAAGGAGTTGCTTTTAATCAAGAACAGAATATGCCTCATTAAGGAGAGCTTATTTTTTTCTACACTTCCTACATACCAACTATTTGCTTAAAACTATGAGCTTCCAAGTCTAGCAGAATGGCTCCTTTTCTTATACAGGTCCTTAGTTCAAACAGACTGTAAAGGGGCAGCGTTGTGACATGAGGTTTACTCCAACGTTCTCCTCCATCTTCTACTTTTTCTTCAAACTTTATCCACCTGCAATAAAATAGCTTCATTAAAGAAGTAATTCCACCATCGTGTCTGCCTTGACGCTACCATTCCAAGGACATTGTTGAGTCCATTTTATTTCATTGAATGCAAACCTCAATTAGCCCTCTTCTGTAGATGGATATAGGAAAGGAGACTTAAGCATAACCGACTTCCTTGAATCAAGAGTGCAAAAAGCATGTCCGCCACTTGCATATGGAGTATCTGGTGCAGTGCCTCACCCCCTTGACCCCAAATGGTTTCCCTGCCCTGCCTGCCACTGCACTTCCTGCTTGCTCTCCCCCATATTTTCTTTGTGTAGCTTGTCCTCCTTCTTCACACAGCTCTTACAGTCCTCTTTACCTATTTCCTCCTATTATACTTCTTATCTCCCTGAGCCTCATCTGACTTCTCTGCCTTTATTACCTCTGGCTTGTGGTTTTATTTGCTCCTTGCTTCCTTCTGCCATGTCCACAAACACTGCCTTGATTGCACCTTTCTTCTCCTTTTGGTCTCCACTTATACCTGCCACTTGTCCCCAATCTGCTCCTCTTCCCTGCATGACTCTTTGCTCTCCCAAGGATGGCCTTACCTCTCTTCTTGTGAAGAGACCTGGTCTCCTCTCTTACCTGTACTCTGGTTTTTCCCATTGACATGCACTTCCACAGAGGCATCATCAACTGATGGCCAAATGAGTTGCAGCATTTTGAACAAAATCATTTATTACTGAGATAAGCATGGAGGGGATGTAGGCATGTTGGAGGAAAATGTACACATTTTGATGAAGAGGAGGATACCAAAAAAATTCTTCCAGTGGAAAGGAAACAATTGTTCAGACTGCAAGTCTGAAATTGTTAATAAGAGGAAGATAAACTATTTTGAGACTCTTACCTCACAGTGGTCTAATTTACCTCACTGGTTTCTGTACCTTTAAATAAGTGATATACAGTAGTATGAAAAGAATTGCAGAAACTAAGGGGCACTTGACAGAATTTGAAAATATTATAACATGCAATTTGGAACAGTTACTGGCTTTAATTTATAATCTACTAGTGAAATAGGACTCAGTGTCAGAAGAAATCAAAGGTTGCATGGTGTAGAATTTGAATGCAGTAATAGAGATGAAACAATTGGAATTTCAGTGAAAGAAGGATATTAAATTTACCCCAAATAGTATACTAAGAGAAAATTGGTACAATATGTTCTATTATTGGCATGTTATTCCAGTTTTCATTAAAATTAAGAATTCATTTTCTAAAAAAGTTGGAAATGCTATGAGCAGGTTGGATAATTTTTTTCATATTTGGTGGCAAGGTTGTAAACTCAAGTTTTGGAAAATAACTCCTATTAGAATGAAACAAATTTTGAAAGTTAAATTCCATTTGCATCTTGTAATATTGTTGTTAAATTTTACTAAACCATGCATTCCTTCAAAGTATACTGAACTAGCTCTATATATGTTAACCACAGCTAAGATTTTATATGCTTCTTATTGGAAAGGATGTTCAATTACTTCCTTGGAAGAATGGTTACTAAAATTATGGGCATATGCTTCATTGTCATAATAACTTCATATTTAAAAAATAAATGTGATGTAAAATAATTCTAACTGGAAATCATTCCTGGACTATAGTTTAATATACACCCCAAATGTGGGATATTCCTTGTTTAGAGTTTCAAACTTATGGAAAATTGGATTTTTAGTCTTGTTCCAATTTATTATAGCTTACAGCTCTAGTGATTTATACTGTGTCAACCAGCCAATCTTAGCTTTTCTTTAAAAAGTGATACATTCATAACTTTGTGAGCAATTAATGATATATTGAAAACAATAATATCCACAACATTTTAGACACATGTTTACTTATTTGTATCTTACTAATTGTGTTTTACTTTTTAAATACTTTTTATATGTGTTTTATCTTTCATGGTTTATACGCTTTTTAAAGTTTTTTTTTTTAAAAAAAACCCTAAACTTCAGGAGGAGGAGGAGGAAGATCATTCAGCTGAAGTTAGTTACAGACATAGATAGAGATGTTGTTAAGCTCAGTTTGGCCCTGCAGGTTTCAACAGGTGACAGCACCTGATTGACTTGACTTCCTTAGGTTCAGAAGCTAAACAGGCCCAGGCCTTGAGAAGCTGGAAAAAACATCCAGGAGAAAAGCAGTGGCAAACCAATTCCATAATCCTGCCAAGAAAACTGTGTGGATGTTGTCCACAATGTCCCCAGGAAGCAAGCTGGACCTGAAGAAGACTTTATCTTGGGGGAGGGGGCACTGCAGAAAATAGCCAGTTTCAACCTGTTTATGCTTCATTCCCACTGAATAGCCTAAGGAAACACACACAATTATAATTATTTTCTGTCTGTTTTTCAAGAGAATGGAATGACATTTAGAAAACAGGAAACCATGATTCCTGCAAATTCAGAGGAAGTTTATATACTTAAACTTTATGTTGTTTTGGAACATATTAGATGATATTTGCAGATACTGTTGCCTTTTCTGTCTGGATAAAACTTGTCAAATTTCAGACAGCTAAACTGAAGGAGCAAATGGCATAGATCTCTGTTTAAGCAAGTTTATTGTTTGGGATATGTAGTTCTTTAGCAGTTAATCCATGATGAGTAGAGGGTGGGGTTTTTTTGTTTTTTGTTTTGGCTTTTGGAGACATTTGGGATTTTTACGAATTGTTAGAGGCTTCACAAAATAATAGCTGCTGTAAGTATATAATTTTTCAAGGAACTCCCTGAAGTAAATAATGGAAGATGATTTCCTATATAATCCATAATCTTTACCGTAGTAATCATGTGTCCAGCAATTTCCATCTCTATCTTGGTAGAAAAATATAGGACAGAGGAGCCCAGGTTCACATCAACCTTCTTCACAGAGTTGTTGTGGGAATAAAATGAAGGAGATCACTATGTAAACCATTGTGAGCTTCCTGAAGGTAAAGCAGGATATAAATCAAACATTTAGGATCCATATCAAGATATTTCACAGTACTTCTCACTACGTGGAGGCACTATAGGAAGAAAGTCTACAGTGGCAAAAAATTGGAAGTCTGATAGCCTTTTTCTGACTAAAAAATTTTATAACGAGGCATAAGATTTTGTGAAGTGAGCTGAAGTTCTTGAAAGCTTATGCCTTTTAACAAAATTTGTTCATTGGAAAAATGTTACAGTACTAGACTCTTGTCTCTACTTGGAGGGTAATCTTTTTGTGATATCATCATTCCCAAGAAGTTCATTCCTACAGCCTTTCATTCTGTTGGACTTCTTCCCTCCCCCTCCGCCCATACTTTCAGAGTTTATTTAATCATAGACCTATTAATCAGTGGTTTCTGCTGTGTGTACAGTAGATTAAAAATGAATAGTGCTCAGAAGTCAGAATCATTAAAAGATTGACTGCAATGAGGGGAGGGGGAGGAAAATAGAGGCCAAGAATGAACTTAGTTGGTTCCTGGACATACAGGTGTATGAAGTGATGTATCCTAAAGGTTTTGTGGTGCATTCATTCCCATCTATTTTAAACAGAATTGGTTCATTATGCCAGGGTTAGCAGTGCTGTCTGCATATGATAAGCTTTGGGCAGGACAAGATGCATTACCATTAGGTTAATGACAGTCTGAATATGTGATATACTAATTTCTGGTGGCCTATGGCTAATTGTGGGATACACAATCTGTAAGTTCTGTATGTGGGTTTATCATGTATTACTTTTCCTTGAAGTAAGGCAACTCTTTTGATATTATTATATATTACATATTATATTGAATTATATTGAGTTATTTTTATCTTGAAGGACAGAATGGAGATGAATAATAATGTACATTTTATGTTTAATGTCTAGTTATCGCTTTATATCAATTTTGGTTTATTTTCAATTCATTGATTAACTGTCATTCAAAAGTTTCCTAAGAATAAAGAACTGGGAATAAGCAACCGGCCAGCTTTGTTGCCTGTCACAGGACTGCTCCTTTAATTTCTGCCTTTTTTGCATAGCTTAGGATATTCATATAGGGGGGGGAATAAACAAGACTTCTGTTGCAGCTGCTGCCTGTAAAAGAGGGAGAAATGGAAGGTGGCTCGAATTTTCTCTTCTCCCCACTTAGAGCACCCTTTTCTCTCTCTTCATCCATTTATTTATTTATTTATTAAATTCATCTGCTCTCTTCTTCCATGCACAGGTAATCTGATTTTCAAAACTCTGTTCTAGGGCTCCACAGCTCCGAAATATGAACATTCTGCTGCATCACCCCCTTTCAAGGGAAATGCCTCCCAGTGGCACCAGATGGAAGTGCCTCTTACAGGTTACTCTACTGCTCGAAGGGCATTTCTTCATCACGGAGTTGTGGTGCTCTCCACCCATATCTGAGCTGGCAAATATCTAGCTTGGCATGAAATTGGTTGTCTCCTTGCCAATCCCTGTCATGCCAGTATGGCCTATGTTCCCAGTCAGTGCACTCCAAGATAATGAGAGCCAGACTATCAGGGGCTGCTTTGCAGAAGGCTGGAATAAGGGGGAAATTATTACTTTGATCCAGTACGACCAAGGATGTCTTCAGGGTGTCCGACTCATGGGCTGTGGATGAGATGAAAGCAACATCTTGACACATGGCAAAGAAGAGATGCTGCCAGAGCATGTTTGCACCATACTGAAATGCAAGTGGGGAAAGGCCTTCTGTTCACATCTATGCATGCAAGGAGAGAAATAGTAGGGGAAAATGGAGGGAGGCAGCAGTAACTTCCCACCAACGAAGGAGATGGGTAATTGTAGGCTCTGGACTGAATGGTCCTATTGGTGTCACTCTTGTGTGTGGCTCTAAAATGCAGTGACTCAACGCAGCTCCTTTGGAATGGGGTCCTGGCATTCTGCCTTACAGCCTTGCTCTGACAGTCCCACTTCTTTTTAGCACCATTTCACCCTTGCTAGCTAAGGGCAACCAGGCAGGTCTCCTGGAATCAGACCCCACTAAAAAGGGGGCTCCTGCATGTAAAGAATGGGCTTTATCCCTATCTTTGTCCCTGTGAGCTTACCTGGCAGTTTGCCTCCATTCCAGTCCTTCAGCTGTACTGAAGAGCTCGGAGAGCTGTATAAATAGTATGGGACAGCTTGCTTCTTCATTCTTCTCCTCCTGTTTCAGGATCAGGCTAACCCTCTCAGCTGCTGAAGATGTGCTAGAGGTGAAGATACTTCTTTGAACTGCTTGGCAGATGACCACAGAATTTCTGCTGGAGGGTCCCTGGTCTGCACCGCTGCAGTTGCTCTTCGTGTCAGACTGAGAAATTAGATCTCCTGTCATTTCCGTGAGACAGTCCCCTGTTGCACCTACTCTCCTTGTTTCAGACATTCTGAGATTAGGGCAGACAGCTCTTCCTTCAGCACGTTGTTTTTGGGCCTCCCACTCCTTTCTTTGGCAAACTCTTTGGCCCCAGTAGAGCAGAAGCTGAACAGAGCCAACAAGGCATCCTGCCTTTATAAGGGACTGGAGCTTGTTTAGACCAGACCCACAAAAGTAAATGGCAGCACCACCCCAAACAATATTGCAAGGGAGAGAAGTTCAGCCCCGAAGAGACCAGTCTGAGCTCACTTAGACAGCTCCATTCTGCCCACCTGATCAGAGCCTGCTCAGCTCACATAGAGGAGGCTGGGGCTTGTTTACAACGGTGCACTATTTGAAGCATTGCACTGGGCAAGCCGTCCTGGGAAGTGAAGAAATTTGAGACAAGAAAAGTGTTAAGGTGGGGGTGGGAGGGAAGAGTAGAAACCTGACACATCTGAACCTGTAATGCAGAGAGAGCTGAAAAGGTTTCCAAAAAGTAGAGAAATTAAGGCTCTTTGAATCTCAATCAGTTGCAGATTTCCCAGCCTGGAAGAGATGTAGGCAACTGCCTGGGAACGTGTACATTTTTGGATGGCTGAACTAAGACCAGACCAGATCCATCCCCTCTAAATACATGCAGTAAAGGCAGCTCAGATCATGACCTTGAAGCCTAAGTAAATAAGCAATAAAATTATTGTCTCATTAACACTGTTCACAGACGTTAGGATGGTTAATACTTTTTACAGGATTGTGTGAGCTTTCCTAGGGATAAGTGTTGTCTGATGACTGGAGGAGCAAGCCCATGCAGTTTTCCTGGCTTACCAGAACCTACTTCCTGGAGCAAAGAGAGTGTAACTGATCCAAAGTCACCCAGTTGGCTTTTGTGCCTAAGACAGGACCACAACTCAGAATCTCCCAGTTTCTCATCCAGTGTCTTTAACCACTACACCAAATAACTGTAGCTGTTACCAAACTTGCAAGAAAAGAAAACATATGTAGCCCTCTGGCATTTGATAATTCTTCATTTTAGCAGGTATCATATTAGATCAAGCTGATGTTGAATGTCTCATTGCATTTAACTTTTAAGTTTATAAAAAGGGAGGAAGTATTTAATTTTTTCCTCCTGTACTGTAATTCTAATGAGATAACTTATGTTAGACTGAATTAGTATCTTAATACTGTGTAAGAAATCTCATCCTTCCCCATTTCTGAGTATTGTAAGCAGGGTAGGATGAATGTTCTGGATTAAGTGTGGGAAAGTTTGGAATCTGTGAAATGCTCTTGAAAAGCAAATGACCATTCAGAGAATCATGGCAGAGGGTCAGAAATTAAACTTTGCCTTTGGACTGCTTTACCAATCTCACACACCCCCCCCACCACATCAACAATCTTAACTGCTGTTTTCTTAATAAAACATGGATACATATAGTTTAGCTGTCAAATTTAACAGTTGCCTGTTGAAGAACTTTACCGATGTCTGCCCATATGAGGAAAATTACCTTTAAAGTTATTCATACTGTATATGATATGAAACAGTATTAAGATTCCATTATATTAAGAACAATATTTAGTTGAGTATCATGCTTATTTGAATGCAGAAAATATAAAATATAGGAAATATAAAACTGCAGCTGCCTTGTGGGGAAATACACATATAGTAATCTGCAAATGTTAGATTATAGTATTTTATAGCTATGCATTTTAGAGGTGAAAACAAGAAGCTACCATTAGAATAGTTAATGACATTTTCAGTCACGGCACATGCCACTGGACATAATTTCACCAATGCTCAAAGTTTGAAATATATAGTCAAACTTGCAACATAATTTTGCATTTTATTGCATGTTTATTATTCATTGCAGGCAATGACATATTTGCCTAAAATTCAATAATTTATCTTGTACCTTCATTTGTTTGCTTTTACATGAGGTGTTTTGTGATTCGCTTCATAAAGCATAGCATCATTTTTTTTAAAAAAAAGGGACTCCAACCTCTCTGGTATCTGTTTTGTGATAGCAACTCTGGCTACTTTCTTATAATTTTGTGTATTCCCCAGGACCCCAAAAGATTAGAAACCCATTTTGTATCACACTCATTTGTAAACAGTCACAGACCTGCAATACAGTCTGTCATACAGCTGGAATAAAAAAGCTATTCAAACTGATCAGAGTGATTGCCTTCTTTCCTATATTGTGTATATATGCCTACCTGTAATGATTCTGAATGTTTGTCTCTTGTATCCACTGTTCTGATATTATGTTACCTGGACTGTTTAGAACTAGGAAAAACATCAGATAGAATTATAAAATGTTTCAGTCCAGCAGGAAACCTCCAAAACAGCCCTGCTTATATTAGCACCTTTACTGTAGTAAGTTTAAATGTTTCAACAACAAGGTATACAAGATAATGCATCATGTTTTTTTTATAATTTAAATCATAATGTTTATTTTATACTGTTCTTGGTGGGCTCCTCTGCAAATGAATACATTGATAACATGGAACTTCTGTAAAGGAATCCATGTGAAACTTATATTGTCTTCCTTGTGTTTTGATCTCTGAAACTAACCCCCCCCCCCCACATGACTTTGGACACAGGCATATTACTGCATGAGACCCAGTTTGCTGTAGTGGTTAAGGCTAGAAACCGGGAAATGGTGAGTTCTAGTCCTGCGTTAGGCACGAAGCCACTGGGTGACCTTGAACCAGTCACTTTTTCTCAGCCCTAGGAAGGAGCCAATGGCAACCCACTTCCAAAAAACTTTGCCAAGAAAACTGCAGGAGCTAGTCCAGGCAGTCATCAGGAGTCAAAAGTGACTTGAAAAAAAAATTGCATGTCATGGGCTACTTCAGAATAATGTATAAAACTCTGATTAGCAGGAACTGGCCATGAGTTACAAATTAATTTGTGAAGAGCAATTAAATAGCCCATCCTATGCCATTCTATTTTTGCAGGGGGGGGGAACCTTGTAACCATTTCCCTTAAGCCTTTATGATCTTAGGTACTCTCCCATGTCTTAGTCTGTAATAATCATTTCAGTTATGAAGAGGCAATTAGGGTGGCATATTCCTGAACTATTCCAGCCCTTTGTATATGATAACCGCAGCGAGATTATTGTATGCACAAAAATGGAAAGATTCGGCAATACTTACAATAGAGGAATGGCTGGTGAAGATGATGGAACTCACTGAGATGGCCAGATTGACTTCTTTGATTAGAGAAAAGACAATGCATACATTTATTGCTGACTGGAAACCCCTTATGGACTTTTGCAGAAAACAGAAAAAAATGAACTTGTGATTTATGGGTTTGATGATTACACAGGATAGATTATAGAAAGAAGAGAGACATGTAACTTTATAGAAAGAGGTAAATTTATAATTGTAATAATAACTGCTGTAAAGACAATTGGAAGCCACTTCTTTGTATCTTTTTTCTTTCTATTTTTCTTTTACTTTTTTCCTTTTCTTGCACTTTTAACTTTCTTTTTGATTTATTTTTCTTTTTTCTTCCTTACTTGATATTAGTTTATATTAGTTTTTTATCTTTCTTTTTAAAATGTTTGATAAGATTATGTATATGAAAAAGAACTATTCCAATCCCTTTTATTTGTAATCAGTCTGGGCATTTAATGGTAAAATAGAAAAATAATGATGAGATGTGTTACCTTATAAAAGGGTTGAGTAGCAATGTTAGAAGTAGAAATAAGCACTAATTTTATGGCGCGCACACACACACCCCATTCTTGTAGCTGAAGCAACATTTCAAAGTCATAAAACAAGTCAAAGCAATAGGGAGATTAGCATGCCAGTGTTAACAGGTGTTATTTGCTGAAATTTGCTACTGAAGAGAATACATAGCAATTGGAATCTTTGTCATCATACCTGTAGGTTCACCAGGAAAAAAGTATCATGCTCTTGGGGATGACTTTCACCTGAGCTGAGAGAAAGAAGCAAGTGCTGCCTTGGTGATTACTTCTGTTGAAGCATATAGCAGTGAGGGACTTTGTGTGGTGGTAAACATCCTGTTAAAAATCAAAGCAGCCTTGACAAACGCACTGGCAGTGACCAGACTGGAAACCTCCTGCCAGATGAGCCTGTCAGATTGGATTGGGTAGAGGAAATATAAAGAAATTAACAGTAACTTAATCCTTATAGGGCCATATGAAAGCATATTAGAGGAACTCTGCCGCCTGACACAGACTGAGATATTGAGGGGCAATGTCTTAGTTCACATATATAGTTGCATAAAACTGGTGAGATAAAGAGGAGCTCAGCTTTCTATGAATCACAAAACGGTATCTGCATTTATAATCAGTATATCAAGTTGTACAGCCCTGTGTACAAAAAACGCATAGAGACTAAGCAGTTACCTGTGCTGGCTGGAGCACAGGGCTCACCAGAAGAGAAAAACGTCATTGCCCCCCAGAGCTGCTGGAGTTAGCCAAGCAGTTTGAGGACCAAGGCTCCTTTCAGATCAACTGCTGTGATATGGATCTCATGCTGTACAGATACTTTTGCCCTTCCAAATAATACAAAGATTTGCTCTTTGTATGTAGTAACTATAAGCATTTCTTTCTAATCTTGGGGGTGGGGGAGGGGAAGCGGTCAGGATGAATTCCAAAATAGCATTTTGTCTTTTACTGTAGACCTGTGCCCTCTACTGGGATTAGGTTAAAAGACTAGGTGGAAAACAAGATACACATGGGAGAAATATCTGAAGTGCGTGGGTAACTCACAGTCTTTCCCACTTTCTACTTTCCAGACCTTTTTAAATAAAAACTTTCATTTTTTTTCCAAATCCATGCTACTTCATAGAAATGTACAATTTTCATGACTCTGCTTTGCCTTTAGTCCATGCACAAAAAAGTAGATCCGGCGACTGCTGAAGGCAGGGCTAGCAGACGGGTGCTGCGCTGAAATCTCTTTGCTGCCTTCTAGTACTTTACAGCCCAGGCCTGGAAGTTCCTTTGCTTTCACAGGAATCCTGACTACCCTGGTTTGCTACTTTAAATGTGTTGTTGTTAATCAATGGCACCTTTCCACAGTCAACCCAAAAGCTATTGCTGAATTATCTTTGCTTTTACTGTGCAGCCTTTTCAGAAGAGAAATAGCATCTCAGGGTTGTGAGGGCTGATTATTATTGGGGATCTGGAGAGCCTGATGGAGGTGCTTTCTCTTTTCTCCTCTTGCTGCAGTGCTGAGAAAAATGCCTTCTTTGAGAGAGCAATTGGAACTTTTAATCTGTTACTATTTATTCTACCATATTTGCAAGCCACCCCAATCGACTGTAACTCTAGGTGGCAAACGAGAAAGAACAAGAAATAATCCACAAAATAAAAACAACACCATATCCACCCAAGGGGAACATCCAAAATCAAGCTGGAGGTACATTGGAATAATATGGCTTTAAGTGCCTTGTAAAATGCAAAGAGGGAAGAGGTGAAATGTACATCTGAAAGAAGTGTGTTCCACTGCATGAGAACTACAACAGAGAAAGTCTGCAGCCTTGTGCACGTGTGCACAAACACACACACACACACACACAGAGTACTTTTGGGTGGAGGGGAATTCCCCGCAGTGCCTTTAGATGTTCAGACAAGATGAGCAAGTTCAAGTCTGCCAAGGTTGTGCTTGCTATAACCTGGATCTACGTGATAAATCAGCACTTCAAATTAAGCCGGGGAGCCTCCTGGGATCCAAGACAGCAACCTAAGAATTGGTGCTATCCTGAAATGGCAGGGTTGTCCCACCAGCAGTATGGCTGCTACATTCTGCACCAGCTGCAAGGGCACGAGTCACCATCATTAAGGCATCCAGTCTAGGTGGCTTTCAACCGGCACACAAGCCAAAACTGGGAAAGGCCACGTAAAATTACAATATATGGTTTGAATATGTATAAATGGAGGTGTGTGTCTTCTGTGCATATATATAAATATATGAAGGACTGTTGATATATCTACAAGAAAATATAAGTAGCCCTGTGCACTGATGGCTTGAACTACTTCCTCCAAAAAGTTAGCCATAAGATAATATGACCCTTTGGCTGAAAAAGGTTCCTCATACATTATCTTGCTTCCATCCATTTGGACTCCAAGCAGTTAGATAACTTCTCTTGTATATTTAATACTTCTACTGTTTCTAGATATTATCAGCTGTTGAATTCTTTTATCCAGATTTGGCAGTTACGGAAAATGTTCTCATAAAGTGAATCAAGTGACAAAAAGCCTTCGACAATACATTGACAAGATGTACTTTGTGTCAATGCTTTTAAAACTTGAGCCCTCCATACGCATCCAGTTCATTATCCAGTTCATTATCTTAGGGTATATAGGTTACTTTTGCATTTTATCTATATTCCTAAAGCATTTGGGGGTGGAGAGGGGGAGAGAGAGAGAGAGAGAGAGAGAGAGATTGATTTACTTATTTTGTTGTCTCTTCCTGATTATTCAGATTTTTAAAAGTTTCTTACCTTTCATCAGACAAGCTGTCTGATATGATATACAAAATAGCTAGAGTTTGAGTGCTAGCTTATAAAATCCACCAAAAGATTCTTACAAATTTACTTATTAAATAGGCCTTGTCCTCTGTAGCTGCATTTCATGCATTTTATGTACTGAAAATTATGTTGCTGGTTTTGGACCAAAAATAAAATTACTTACATCTGTGTGCAATTACAACACACCTACAAAGGCAGACATAACAAGCAGCTCTGGGCTAGTGCTACAGATTGCTACAAAGGGACAGTGTAAGCAAACCACCCATATGTGTATAGTTCAAATAGGTTTGCATGCCCCAAAATACGAGGTGTTTTTACTGTAAACAATGCATATCCCATGGAGTGGGGTCAGGTAAGAATGAAGATGGAAAGTGTCCAGCAAGTGCAACAAACACATTCATGTTTCGCTTGAGGGACATAATGGCATTGTTAGTTGTCAAGCATGAGCACCTGAAAAGAAAGTAGAATTAATAACCTACCAAAAACATTTCTGTTTGGTGTTGCAGCAGAATTATTAATTTAGCCAACAAGTTCAAAACACTCAAACCTCACGGAGCTAACAAAAACAAATTCTGAGATGAACTTAACCAGCTGATAAGTAGTGTGCCGTATATACTGAATTCCCATTGCATGAAACATAAGATCCAATGTAAAGACAATACGATTCTAATGTGATGTGAGAGAGAATGGTTTGTAATAACAGTTCAGTCTCTGTCTTGTGTCCTGGGGAACTCACAAATGATACAATGCTTAATCTCCTTGATTCATCTTTATCCAGCCTAAACATTCCCTACTTCCAAATGCTTTTGAGGTAGAATTTTCCTGTTTCCCCAGACTCTTCTTTATACTTTTCACTGAATTCACTGTGAATTGAATAGGAGCTAGTCCTCATGGAGGTACATAGAAGAGCTTTACTTCTTGGCTTTTAACCCTCAGGCATTTTTTAAATACTGCCCCTAAAAGTCTTGCACTGTCCCATGGCATGTTGTAGATAAATCAACTCATATGACTATTTCACAACACATGCATATTTATGCTGTGCCGAAGGAAAGCAAGCTTGAATCAAATCCATTGTGAAGTCATGAAAGCATTCTTCTGTCTGTCTTGAGGCTGGCAAGTAAGTGAATGAGTGTGAAAGGAAGGGGAGCATAGGGGGACATTGAAGGACTCTGACTATATCCCATTTTGTTGATCAGTAGGAATGAAGCCATACCCAGTCCTGTGTCTGGAATAATGTGAACAAAGCTCTAATTGGTCAGATACTTCTGGAATAATGTGAACGAAGCTCTAATTGGTCAGATACTTCTTGGATACTTACCATATTTGCAAGTAGAGAATATCCTACTGGAGATACAGATGGGGCTTGAAGGCAGAGAGAGGATCAGAGGTGATACAGGTCATATGCCCAAAGCCATTATTAATAGCAAGCCATGAGCCCGAATAAAACCTCCCTGTGTCTTACTCAATTTTTCATAACAATGCTACAACGAAAAGCTTTCACCTCACCACCTCCATGGTTTGGCTTACAAATTGCACTGAGAATAATCCATGATTATCCACATCACCTTAGCCAGGTTTGTACAACTTTAAGCCAAACCCAAATGAACCACATTGTGGCTTAGCATAATTGTCAACCTAGGCTTTATATTATACAAAACTTTGATATACTTTGGTCTGAAATTAGTGTGATGTTTGATGTGTGAAATCCAGAGGACAGTCTGGGATCAGCAACCCAGAAAAAGAAACAGTGACAATATAGCAGATACAAACCACAAACATTTTAAATCCATAAATCTAAACTTTTTATATCCACAAATCATGGACAACAGCATAGATGGACTGTCCACCCTGTATGCAAATGTGAAATATTCACCCAACACAACATGTTTACTTTGCTCGCTGAAAGAGGATTAAAAATCAATACTCAGCTTTCTAGCCTTGATTAGAAGTTGGGCAGCAACTTAAAAGGACTCCTATTCTGGCCGTCACCCTTGGCAACAGCTGGCCGGTCTGGAGGGGAGATGGAAGTGGCAGTCTACTCATTCTTTCTCTGTATCCCAATTAGTTTTTACGGTTGTCTGGAAACTGCTGTTCAAATACACCCATACAGCTTTATCTCCCATCTTAAGAGGACTGCAAGAGATAAAGTTAATCAGAGACAGCTTTCATGCTATGAATGTAGGCCAGGACAGCCTCCTGTTGCTGTCCCTTTCCCAGTTGCATGGTCTATCTAGGCAACATCCTTCATGTCATATGCTGAAAGTCACAGGAACATTTTTTTTTCTTGTTATTGTTTTCCTTTGCTTTTAAATTGCCTATGAAAAGCTGACAGGTTGCTCCAGGTCTATGGAGAGGAATGGTCTTCAGTTTCGTCTGTCCTGTCAGCTAAAGGAGTTCAGCCCTTTTACCAAAGGAGGCTTTCTGAAAAATGTGTGCTAAACCAGGAAAGCCATTAAAAGGGGGGTTGAATTCTACAGCAACCACAAGATGTCAGGGCAAGGCCGTGGTTGCAGTTCAGGTTTCAAAGTCTCAGACTTAATAAGGTATATCTGTGTTAATTCCCCCCAAGTAGTGTTTTACAACTATTATTATCTTTTCAGGAACAGCTTCCGTAATTTCTTAATGATTTTTCATATTTTCAGCTTAGAGCTATTCCAAGTAATAGTCACAGAGTTTGAAAATCCAAGTAATATTTTGTGTACATCCATAGATACTTACCCAACACCCAGTTCCCTTTCAGGGTAAATGACATAATGCAGAATGTGGAGAAGGAATAAGAAATGGTAAGCCAAAGAAGGGTATGAAATAAGAGAAGAAACTTAAACATAGCCAAAACAAGTTCATGCCAACAGCATTAATTATGCCTCTCCATACCTTTCTATCCTTGCAGGCCATCTTTATTACCACCATCTCCAAACATTTGTTATTACAATTCTTATCTGTCTCCTCTCTGAGGTTCTCATGAACTCTATCCAACCCTGACTTGCCCCATCTTCCATTTTCTCTCTTACTTCTTGTATTGTTTTGTGATTCTATTCTTTTATCATGACCAATGTACTTCTTTCATACTGGTCTTTCACTTTTATACTCAATCCACATTCCTCATCACCTATTCATTCCTGACACTGTTGCTTGTTTTATCAGACACACTACCCCATTCCCACTGAATTCAACTTACTTTTATATTTCTCCTGACATTCTTAACTCTCACTTCTCTATAACCAAGTGGGCAGAAGCACTATCTTATACACAGTCATTTGTGCTTCTTTCAGCATTCATTCCTCACAACAAACAACACACTACCACTCCTTTTCTACCAGCATTTGCACGGCTTAATATCTTATCCATTATCCTACCTTTAGTAGACACTAGACAACCTGTGAACCGTTTGGTAATCCTTTCAGAGATATTTCCTTACTGAAACAGAGAAACAGAATGACCATGGGCGGGCAAAAAAGCAGGGGAGTGGGAACGACTTCTGACTTCCTGCTGGTTTCCCCACTGACTTTGCTTGTGGGAAGCTGGCAGGGAGTGTCGGAACTCACTCCTCCTCCTCCTCAGCTGGCCCTCAGAACTGCCTGCCACTTTGCTGGGGGGAGGAGGAACATAGGGAGCTGCAGACCATGAGGAAAACTACACCCCCACTCCCCATTCCAGCATGTCCCCAAGGGTCCCCTCCCTCCAGGGGGAAGAGGGCTCACCCATTTGACTGCTGGCACCCCTAGCCAGCCCTACCTCTCCAGCAGGCATCTGAGTTGCTCTCTCATCCTTCCCTTACCACCAACTGCTGTTAAGAGATTTCAAATTTTGTCCTGGGTTCCAAAGTGGCCAATTGCTGATTGCCCATCAGACCTTGCTGCCAACCGATTGAGCACAAGGGCCAGAGGGAGGCAAGAAAGAGGGCAGGGATATGCCTCTCCCATCTTCCCTTCTGTCATGCAAACAATGGGTTTCTGAGATGTGTAGTTGGAAGGTGCCATGGTGCTGAAGCAGCCACAACGTTGCCAAATTTCAATCCCACGGGAGTAATGTGTCCCAGATTTTGGACACATTCTTTAAGTTAGCCCATTTGAGGTATGTTGATTCAAAAATTGTTGCCCTATGATACACCTTTTTACCCAATTAAAGGTTACAAACATACAAACACTGAGATTCTACCAAGGGAGGCAAATTCATCTAATTGCTCTAGTTTTTCTTTTGTTTTTATCTCTAGTTTTATATATAACTTTCAATCATTCACATCTTTTTCTCTGTCATACAGAGTTTCCCTAAAAGAGTTCTGCAAGTCTTTGAAAACATGACTGTCCTCCCAGGCCTGGGGTTAGATTGGTTATTGAACCCCTGGTTGAATGTTTTGGCTTGTAGCACGTGTTTTGTCCAGGTACACATATTCTTCTCTTTTTAATTGTTTTCCTTTCTTTTGATTATATAAGCTGCCCAGAGTCATATCAGAGTTGGGTAGCCTTCTAAATTTAAATAAATAAATAAGCACAAGTACCTTGGGCCTAGATGTGTTAATTTTCAGAACAATATTCCTTGTTGTATTATACCACAATTTCAAAACAAATCACTTAGGTTATCAGTCAACAACACAGCGTCATCTACATACAAAAGTGCCCTAATGTCCCATACAACTACATTCCAACATCATTACAAGCATTCCTTATACAGTACATTTATTCCAAAAATGCATTAAACAACCAAGAATACATCATATACTCTTGTTTTGCTTTCTGCTCAATGAAGAATTGTTCTCTAAGAATTCTGTTTCTTCTCACTCATGCTTTACTTCCATCATATCCCCACATATGGTGCTTTGGCAATAAGCAGGAGTCAGTAGAGTTGAATATGGCCTATGGATTATTGTACTTAGCTTTTGGTTGAAATCATTACATAGTCGAGCTGGATGGGGTTCTTTAATTATTGTAGATGATTTTGACTCCACCGGGAAAAAAGCCTTTTATGGGAAATTACATTCCTATGGCTTATTCCATCTATCCCTCACTTCAGTTTTCATGCCAAATAATTCATTTGCTTTTGTATTTAATTCTATTTACTCTCTTGTTAAAGACATCTTGTTTTGCCCTCTTTACCTATTCCCCAAACAATGTACTCCTCTGACTTTCCATTCAGTCTGATGGGAGATTCATCTATCCTTTAACATTTCTTCATACTTTCTCTTCCTGCAGTCTTCTCACTCCCATTTCTTTCACTTCTTTCCTTTTCTTCTGTGTTCATTTTTTCCCCAGGATACACTCTTGAGATTACCATTCAGAACCAGTTCTCACCCTGTTTGCTCCTACCCCCCTCCTTTTAGATCCTTTTAGATTCTTTTAGCTGTTTTATATATTTTAGCTTCTCAAAACTTTTTTTTAATAAACTCCAATGTATCTTTTATGCTTTTTAATTGACTGTACCCCACCCTCCTTATGCTCTATGACCCTAATAAAGATTTGATTGACTTGTCTCACCCTGTGTCCTTCACTGATTCTGTCAGTCTGTCCTCATAAAACATCAAAGACTTATGCTTAAACCACATATTTGGGGAAAAACCCTTTTTCTAAGCAGACGCTTACTTTTTACTTTTACCTTTCTCATTCATTCTTGGGTCTCCAAGTGGCCTGATCACTTTTTTTGTATTTTTTTCATTTCATTTATTGTAATCCCTTCTCTTGTTCTCTTTCAACCATTCACGTCACTTAGTAGAATAATTTTCTATCCTGGATCACATTCCTTCAAAATACTGCATAATTCTTCCTCAAACTCGTATCTAGGTCTTCCATTATCACCATTCATTACATCATATCATATAACTATCATTAACCTATGGATTCTTTCTTTCATATACACTTATAACAATCTAGGTGTCAAGTTCAGCCCAAGAAACTCCATGAGACGGTTCTGGAATTGCTCTGTTCTTTATTAGCTTGTACCTGCTAGACAGAATCTCACCAGACTAACTCTAACTCCCAAAGTCTGCAACTAAACACTATGAATTCCTTAGGGTGGTGCCAGTCTCATCCTCTTAGCTTTCATATGCTCCTCCTGTGGGCTGAGGAGATGCTTCTCCCCATGTCCTTGACTCTCCTCACGCACATCCTCCATCACACTAGGGGACATTAATTCATACATTCAGTCATACATTTTAGCTCTTTCATTCATAATTAAATCTATATCTTTAGTTCCCTGCTTGTGTTTATCAAATCTACTTCACAAGTTCATTCAGATCTATTACATCCTTCCCTTTCTCTTGGTTTCACAGATACTTTTTTGTATCTGTTTTTGTTTTTCATTTCATTTATTTCATGCTCTTTACCATTTACTACTCTTACATTCCAAATATTTCATACGCCATAGTGAATATCAGATGGGCCCATATACGACCTCCACCATCCATCAGGGTGGTCAACTGAGGCTTTCATAAAATGTAGTAAGACAGAGCAGTTGTAGGTTATGTTACCAGCCTTACTAATACCTGCATCATGTGCAGCATTTCCTGCTAACAGTAAAAGTAGTACCAAGCAGGCTGGCCCATTTTGGCCAGTATTCCACAAGTGCAAATCAGGCCCAGTTTTACTTAAGAATGTTCATGCTATTTTGGGCAAGGTAGGAGCTCATAGACAAGCTATGAAGTTGCATTGCTGAGTATAAGGATCACAGAAAGAAACTTTATAGCAATTTACAACATGCACATGAGACTAAATCATAAACCATGACTTCTATAACATAATGCAGAGAAAATGAGACAAAATTAATTGGCACTGAATAACTTTTTCTTTGTTATTGTAGTTGTTTTCACTAAGCAGCTGTATATTGATTCTTTTTCTCTTGCTTTTATTTTGAACAGATCTGAAGAAGTTCTTTTTGTTGTTCATAGCATCTTTTAGCCACATTCATTTACTGTATTTATGCTGGCTGCTTTTTATTGTATTTAGGCTGACTGTTTTTGCAAGATTCTCAGTGGTTTATATTAGTAATTTACAGTTTATGAGCAACATAAGCACTTAAAATGAAATGTCCATGATAAGAACTAAAGTAGATAAATCATTGGCTCATTCTGAACTTTAATCTTTCTAACATCATCTCTAGAATTCTGAATTGCCTGGTTGTCCCGGTCTTTGATGAGCATTTTTTGTCAGACTGTCTTCCTCTCCCTCTCCCTCCCATTCTCATTCTTTCTATCTCCAGCCAGTTAGGTGACAGTAACTTTAGTTGTCCTTGGCTGATTTCAAAAAGATAAGCAGAGTCAGGCCCTTTTAATACTTGAATAGAAGACCATAAGAAGACACCAGGAGTGTGAGCCAGATTGGAAAACTGAAAAATGTCCCAGGAGAAAGCAATAACAATTTTCTTCCCATGTTATTGCCAAGAAAATGTATTGGACACCTCCGTGAAGTTATCAGGTGTTAATCTGAGCTCAAAGGAGACTGTAGTGAATGGGAAAGCTAGCTGTCACCCTATACCTGTCTGGTCTGAGTTCTGACCCATATCTACTCATGCCAGCTATTCTGCTTTGGGCATTGGGAAAGTCTACTTTTTTGGAGATCAGGATCAGTTTTAAGTTCAGTTTGCATAGTGCTCAAGCTAGGGATATTAAACAATTGAGTCTTTGTTAGTTTTGAATAGGAGATTTTTGCTTGTTCAGAAGCTGGATCGTGTAAGTGCGTAGTAGCATCAGTGTGTGGGTTTCACCTTTTCTACAGAACAATTATATTTTCAGAACAGCGCTGATTTCTTCTTATCCTCACTTTTTAAAAACATTACTTCCTTACCTGGAATCTGGCCATTTTCCAATGTAACATTTTAAAATCACATCAAAATTTCAAAAGAACGGCTCCACTATTTAAGACTTCAGTTATGTTCAGATAAGCAAGCATTCATTTATTTTAATAAATTACAACAGTCTTGTGAAGGAAGGTTGTATCATTCATCCCCACTTTAGATCAAGCCCTGAAATCTTTGAAGAGTGATACTAACTACGCAGACACAGTCAAATAATATGTTGCAAATGTAATTGTAAATAGCCTGTTGGATTTCTCTAGAAACAAAATGTATGTTTAAAGTTAATAAAATAGGCATTCATATTAAGTGGTTGGTACAAAGTAGAATTGTAAGTTGTAAGTTGCAAGACAATAAACAAACAAAAATATCCCGTGATTTGTAAACAGTTCCAAGAATTAGCATCAAACAACAATCCTATAAGTAAATCAAAAATTATAGCAGAGAAAATAAACAGATGCTTGCATTTCAGATATAACATTTTGAGTGTTGAAGCAAAGGAGATTTTTTTGTTTCCATTACCTTGTATAATATTACACAGAAGCCTTATAATATAGAGATGTATCATTAATTTCCATTTATAGTGGTTTATCCTAACTGGTTATAGGACAGGTCTACAAATATCTGAAAGGGCTTTCTCTAAAACAGTGTAGAGAATGAATGAGGGCCTATGGACAATGTAGTGGCTTTAAAAACGAGCAAGGCCAAGCTTTGAAAGAGGTACAATCAGAGATCTAGACATGTGTGTATTTCTAAACGGACTTTGCAGATAGCCAGACGTGTAAAAAAATTAGGGAAGAAATTAGTATAGATGACCGAAGCAACTACAAGTTCAGAATGTGATCAGGTAGAAGGGTAGATATTATTGATTACAAGTGTTGTATAAAGGATGCACAAATCATATGAGCTTAATGAGATTTCTGAGAAATGTTTCATATGATCATCGTGTACTGATCATTTAATATGAACATGTTGCATATTAAAAAACATAATATAAAATTTGAGAGAAAGAGGCTGCTTGCAGCCCAGTTTGCACATTGCTAGGAAAGTTTAAACACAGCCTTTTACATTAACTCTGCATGTTTGATTTGTATTTTTAATCACTATTTTATATGAACAATGGCCATAAGCCACAAAATATAACTGAAAAAAAAGTAGCATTTATGACTTTTTACAATAGGATTGGAAAGTTTTGTTGGATATCCTATTGTGCATATTTATACATTTAATT
Source organism: Python bivittatus (assembly GCF_059951505.1). Lineage (NCBI taxonomy): Eukaryota > Metazoa > Chordata > Lepidosauria > Squamata > Pythonidae > Python > Python bivittatus. The sequence goes on along the minus strand of NW_028277124.1, from coordinate 8,947,421 downwards.
TCCTTTATGACTGCTGCTTATCATGCCATTTCCCCTTTACAACTAAATGTTTTGTATCCTTGACAATTTATCTCTCTCAGCACACTTCTTTTGTGTGCTCTTGGTACATCCTGGGTTGTGTTATCTATTGTCATATACATTTTTCCACAGCCACAGAACATAATGAACAACATTGAAAAAGAGGGAAAAAATCATTTGTCCTAGCATTTGAGACCTTTACAATAGCCCTGTGAGGTAGCCATGCTGTAAGAATAACTCCATCCTTTAAGAGTACAGTTCGGAATGAAACATTCTGGAGTCAAGAGATGAAACAGGAGATTATGTTCTTCAGAAAGCACAAAACAACACAGGCTGATAGTGTATGTAAAATGGAAAGCACTGTGGAAGAAGGGTACTGAAAAATATATTCCCAAAGATTGGGAAACAAGCATAACCACACTCAAATTATAAAGCCTCTTCTAAAGGTCCTTGTATTTGAAGATGCCAGGTTTGAAGAAAAAATTCCATGAGGTGTGGAGAACTGAAAAATCAGTGACTCAGTCAGAAGCCCTTATTTCAAAGCTGCGCAACTGACCACAACATCAGTAGTTTGCCCAATCCAGGAAGGGACCAGGAACCTATGAAAGAAAAATGCTTAATGAGGCTCTTCCTGCTTTTGGTACCCGATATGCTAACTGTTTAGGACTGGAGACAATATGTCTGTATCTGTTTGTTAGCTGTAAAATTCCTCCACAATGTTATTGTAATTATTTCATAAATTGGTTAAGAATGCTGTCTTCACTGCTGAAAGTGACTAATTACAGGTGTTTTAATAGGGTGTTTACAATCTTGTTTGGAAATCTTGTTGACTTCAAGAAATAGGTTCAGGTAAGCTCATTGCAGTGGAATTTCTTTTTTCATAATTCAAGATTCTTCTTCTTGTTTATTCCTGCTTAGGGAAACTATATGTTCTAGGGTGATATTTACCAAAACGCCGATTCTCACAGAACTTGAAAATCACTCCCTAGGGGACTGGGTGAAAAGGCAAGCTGTGCAGCTATCATATTACTCTACTTGGAACTATTGTGCACGAGTAGGAAACACAAGAACTCAATTCCAGGCATCCGAGAGTTCCAGGCAACCTACCCAGAAGTCCAGGATCAAAGAGCAAGTTCATAGAGGTTCATAACACAGCTCTTCTGGGCCAACTTGGGAGGATAATTTGCAAATGCCTCTAGGTGTCCTCTCAGTCCTCACACATCCCAGTGTCCCAGAACCTCTGCCAGGAGGTTCATAGGATAAGGGCAAATTTGCAGAGTGGGCCCATGGGAAGATAAAAGTGGGGTGCATTCTACTTGCCTCTTCCCGGACATGGTAATCATTTTTTAAAAATGACTTGAGATAAACCCTACTTACTACTTCAGTTCTTTTGAGGTGTAATTATTTTGTGCCAGTAGTTTAGAATTCAGATTATTCAGACTCATCTCAGAAATCCAGTCTCTCCTGCTGACACCATTTGCTTAACAGTCATCCACCTGCAGAATTCTTCTCTCCTTTTCAGCCATCCTCTGTGGATAAAAGAGTAGATGAAAGCATCACCTCATCCCTCAATTTCTTCAGCTTCTTTCTTGGATCTTCAAAGTCCATGGTGATACAGTTGTAGGTTTTCTTTGCAGCAACATTTGTCCCCACGGGAATGATCAGGAAGAGATAATTATCAGCAGACCTAATAAATCTTAGAAATTGTTCTGTCACATGCTTGTTTCACTTAATACATAAGTTTCTCTAGGAAGGCCGTACTCCTTCATACCTTAGTAAGCCACTGAAGGATATTTCCTGCTAATATTTTCCATAATGAGGTATCTATTGTGGTAAGCTGCCTTGAGCACTTATGTTAGCCAAAAGGAAGGGTTCATACTTAATAAATAAACAGAAAGATAAAATAACTTTTCATGGACAATATAAAAAATCACTACCATCGACAATAATCTAGAATAGTGAACTGACTTGGCAGTGATAGTTACAACCAGACAATCCACTCATGTATTCATTTAAGAACCTATCATCCTAACATCCATTCAATGTGAAATATGGTCATTAATTTTGTGCTACTTCAGTGGTGTATAGTATCATTTTTTAAACTTTCAGGGCGCCACAGCAGTGCGGATTTTTCCCACAGCAATTTCAGAACTGAATTATTAAGGGATCTCTTCCAAGAAAGGAGTAGCAGACCAGTGTAATTCCTGTATGTTCACTTTTGGAAATTAATTTTCAAATCTGCAAATTTGTGTCTCAAATTTTCATTTTAAAATTAATTTTTTTATTTAAACATTTGCCAGATCAGATACAGGAGGGTAGAAATTGAATTTACTGTATAATCTTTATGAGGCCGCAGAAATCCAGGAGAGATTTGATTACCTGGGGCTTGCTCTCTGGTTAAGCTAAAATGATTTTGCTTTAAAATGGAATGGGATGAAATCTGTATGCAAACTAGAGTTTAGGAGCGACAAAATATAGCATATTTCATTAAAACTGGTAGAAGGATATTAGAGACAGATGCTATAATTATCTGAAAGAAACATATAACGTTGATTTCAAAACAATATCCCCAAGAGAAGAGTTAATTTAAAAAAAACTATATTCTTAGTAAATCTAAGACAGTCCTCCAATTTTAAAGATATTTGGCAAAAACAAATTAACAATATATATATATATATATATATATATATATATATATATATATATTTTTTTTTCCAAGTAAACATAGCATCTTGAAAACCGGTTAATCAGAGGGAACAATGGTCATCCTATCATGGTGTAGAATACAGTGACTTGTTATAGAAAATGAGCAAGGAAGCAGGACTATGGAGTCATCTACATGTCTAATTTGCCATGATGCAAAGGCACGTCACTAAATATTTCTTAAGGCTGTGTCCGGATAAGGTAGCATCCATTTCAGCCTGCTGCTGAGGCAGGATGAATCAGGTCCAAGGTGTTCTGACATAAGAATATTCTTTTCTCTGGCACTTCAGCAGAAGGCCTCCCATGCAAACATTTCAGGGTGCATGGGAGAGGAGCCTTGGGAGACAGTGATTAGCTGGGCTTCAGATCTGGCCTGGCAGGTCTGCTGAGGAACCCCTCTCCTGTCTACTCACTGTCCTTTTCACTTGCAATGCCATTTTGGTTGTGGCTTTGAGACAGATCAAAAAACTTGCTTGTGTAGCCTATTTCTTTTCTTTTGGTTGGGGGTAGGATGGGGTTTGGAGACTTTATGTAAGACTGAAGACAAGTGTATCAGGAGGTCAATAAGCAAAAAATTAGATGGAAAGAGTGGTGCTTTCTTTTGAGTTGCAATTGCCATTTGAGAATAAACTTCCTTTATAAACACCACCAGAAAAGGAAGTTCAGTTTTCCTGAGTACATTAATCATATCAATTTACCCTAAATACATACTAATTTAACATGAGACCATTCTGAATGGGAGGCAATCAATAGCTGTTGATAGAACTCAACAAACAATCTGGACAGAAAATGCCACCAGTAATCCTGGAGTGGCTCTTAAAAGAGCTTTTTAGATTTCATTAATAGGAAGCTTTCTCTGACTTTTTGATAGCTGCTTGTTGCACAGCCAGAAGCACCATTGGCAGAGATTCAGATTAACAAATTCAGAGAAGTGTTCTTAATTCCCTGTTTGCTCAACGTTCTTCACGCAAATGTTCCTTTTAATTAACTTTAATTCTGAGTTAATCCCAGAAAGCTGGGGAGGCCACCATCTGCCCTGCTTGCCCACCTATCCCTCTCTCCTGATGTGTGGAGTGACTGGTGGCAACCCAGGTTAGGAAGGAAAAGGATGGCAAGGAAACACCAGCTGCTGCCCCGAAACTAGCCTGTCTTATATTCTGTGAGAGCCGCAGCATTGATCAGCTTGGTTACTGAGGTGCACTAAAGGCAGGGGGCTATGGGGACGTCATATTTTATACCAACATGTTTTCTCTCACCTTAAGGATGGGAGGAAAGCAGATTATCATTGCCATGTGAATGAACCCTGGGTCAAAATATTATTAGGTGACTGAACACTGAGGAGAAGTGAGGGAGGTTCTTACAAATGGATTTAAAGTCATGAGAAGATTTATGTTTCTTTCCTAATACAGTAACTGCTTATCACCTGATTGGGGAGTTGAAAATGCTTACCTCTTGATGTATGTCCCAGTTTGAGTAAAAAAAAGAAACCCCAAAACCCCCCAAAACAAGGAAGTCTCTGTTAGAAAAAATACGCGGGTAATGGAAATAGCTAGTGGATCACAGGCACGTTTTGTTTAACTTGGAACTGAAAAAGTTCTCCTTTTCTGTCTTATCTACTGTGGTTAAACACATCTTTCACAGCTGTTATGTGGACTTGACTTACCAGACGGTTTCCATCCTTCTTCTCCTGTTCTAGATTAGACAGCGTGAGTAAGCCCAGAGTAGCACCCACACAGCTCCTTCCCATAAAAGGGTTCTTTCGACAGAAGCACTAGGATGGCGTTGACTGCTTTATTCACTGCAGAAAATCTGTCTGAAGGGACCTATCTTTGTGAACAAAAAAGATGATCAGATCAAATCAAATAACTTTCTTACAGCCATAAGGCCAGAAAACAGCAATATAAAACTTCAGAGGTGAGTGACTATGAATATACATATATGTCAATTTACAAATAGTAAGTATAGATATAAGATATATAACAAGGAATAAGAATGAAATATAGAAGTACAGGATAAAAATACAATAATAATAGAATAAAATAATACAAAATCCAAGTGAGCAAATGAATCAATCTTCAGCTACAAGTAAGATGAATAGCACATATAGAGGCACAAAACTGGGCAATGTGGGAGGATATACTTAGAGTCTTATCAGAGGAGGAGCAACAAATTCAAGAGGTAATCCAAATTGTAAGATAAGTCTGAATACTCTTCTGTTTCTCTCTCTCTCTCTCTCTCTGATCACACACACCTCTTTCTGCAGAGGAAATGATGCATTATTTGTTCAATTTGTATGTGACTGCCATAGGGATTTCTCCCGGTCTGGAGAACTGCTTGCACTTCTTGCTTTTGTAACCGGAACTTGACATCGGATAATGTTGGTAGAGAGGCAACAGGTACTTGGATTTCCATGTGGAAGAGGTTTCTAATCCTAAAAGTGGTTGAACCTGCCAGTAGCTAAACTACAAGCACAGATTCTGGTGAGATGGTGATCCATAAGGGGGATTATGATGATTGTGTTACCGATGGCAGTTATGGCTTGGTATTGCTTAGGGCTGTTTTTTAAAACCTCCATTCTTTTAAACATCTGCATAAAGACATTAGAGAAATTATGAAGGATGTGGGCTGAGCTACCAGTAACATGCAGATGACACCCAGCTTTATCTGTTTTTCATTTAATAAAGGTGAGACAGTTAGTATTTTGAATCAGTGCCTGGGCAGGGTTATGGATCAAATAAGGGACAATAAACTGAGATTCAGCCCAGACAAGATAGTCAGAGATACCGCTTGTAGTGGTTCATCTGTCTAGTCAAATGAAGGTCACCCTGGAAGGAACAGCACCTTCTCCAAAGGTTAAAGTGCCTAAGTGGCCTCAGTGGTTTGGAATGCCTTTTATCAGTTTTGGCAAATACCCTAGCTGGAACAGCTGTACACAATCTTTCAACCGCTTGTTTGTAAAACCTTTATCTTTTCCACATTTGGTGGTTTAGAACCTTAGTGTTGTTGCAATGAATTGGGATTTTACGTCACTGTGCTCCTCTATTTAGTTTTTATATAGTTGTTATATAGCTTTTATGTTGTTTTTATGCTTTTATATTGTTTCTATATTGTTTTACATTTTATAAATAAATATATAGTACTAGCAATATTAATAGAAAGAATAAATAGTTCATAGTACATGCCACACAGGAAGAGCACTGTTTTATTAATGTGTTCTCAAAAGCACTTCAAATGTACTTTATTTCTGGAGGAAAACCTAGTCGATATAAAAAGGACTTTCCCACACCTTCTTATTATCTATGCATCAATACCTGTAAGTGTGTTACGGAACATTCTTTCAGGGTAGGAATTGGGTGGAGCTTGGCTAGAACTTTCCCCAGATTTGGAAAGGCAAACTTTTATAGCTATTTCTTCGTTCCTCACTGCAAGTCATTTTAAGATGGCCGTTAGCCAAGTAGGTGATAAGCTGTGATCCCAGCACTGTCATCTCAATTTTATCATCTGTAGAAATCCAGCTGGAAGCAAAGAAGAATTTCTGAATCTGGCAAATAGGAGTTGAGAATTTATGGATTTCTTTGTCTTGCTATTGACTTAAAAGCACCACTGAAAGATGGTCATGAATTCTCAATCCCCATTTTCATTTAAGACGAGTGTTGAAGAAGCTGCATAATAGTCCTTGTCTTTTCTTTAAAACACATAAAAACAAAGCCAGTAGTAGCCATGTTAGCGTGAGGAAAGAATTCCAAACTATTTTCACTTACCAAAAGATTTTTTCTTTCTTTATTGAATAAAGCAGAAGAGGGGAAAAAAAGAATATCAAAAAAAGAAGACAAATTTTATGTGTGTGTGTGTGTGTGCACTTTTCATGTGTATGTGTGTATAAAATTTTACATAAAAGTTGACCATATTTCATTGTAATTGTCCATGTATAATCTGCATCCATAGGCAACTTGTTCATATGCTGCAAATACAAAGAGGACTTCAATCTACAGAGTAATTGGGGTTATTCTATTGTTGAAAAATTAAGCTCTTTGCAATAATTAGGGTACTGAGCATCCACTTCCATTGTCCAGCTGCCAATTTCCATGCGATAGGTATATGGTTCAAAGGAATAGTGTGCATCCCAAAATATTAAACATTATTTCAAAGTCAAATTAATATATGTAATCATTTCTTACCAAACATAGTAACTTTAGGACATTGCAAAAACATGTCTTTTAATGAAGCACCATTCTGGTTGCATCTCCAACAACACAATGATTTTACTCATTCCTTTTCTGTACAAACAAAATGGAGTTGAATAATTCTGAAAATATTGTTTTTGTTGTATAAGCCTTAATCTGAGATTTAGTAAGATTTTTGGTATTAAGGTTATTTTTTTTTCATTGTTTAGATAAAATGGGGGTCTCCAGTCCCTTATTCCTTTCAGTCTTTAAAATCTGCATATCAAATTGTTTTATTGGTAACCGATATTTATAAAGACTGACTGTGGGCTTTTTGGTCTGATAGGATTTACTAATCCCTTCTAATAATTTAGGTTTCTGAGGCTGAAAATGGCATTGGTCCAAACTAGATGTCGATAAATATAGTAATTGTAAATACTGCCCAGGGGGGTATGATAAACAATATTTATCTTTTAATATAGAAAAGGATAAAAGCCAATCACCTGCTAGTTGATCTAAAGAAATGATCCCAGCATCTATTCGGATCTTCTGTAAAACCAATGTTTTATCAATTTTGAGAACTAGATTACTCCATAGTGTCAATTTAGCATGAGTAATAATATAACACTGTTTTCAAGTTGAGATAATAACATGAGATATAGCAGCTGTATTATATTTTGAAGCAAAACTTGTCCAATTAACTAAAGGTGCTATATAGGAATATTCCAAAATTTTGGTATATGTTGGTGAAGTGGGCTGCACATCATGAAAACATATGCCTTTTAATAAAATTGGCTAGTGGGAAAAGGTGTTACCAGACTCCTGATTTTTTGTCATGTTATCTGATAAAGAATTCTTGGAAATATGAAATCTTGCAACAATTTAATTGGTTTAATAAATACATCCCCTCACTATGGATAAAAAGCAAAGACAGTCATGTTGGTTCATGATGAAAGAAAATCCAAAATCCACATAAGGGCAAGACCTTCATTGGAAGTGTCCTAAATGCCCCAAAGACTGACTGACTGGGCTTTTTGCTCTGATAGGATTTACTAATTCCTTTTAATAATTTAGGTTTTGTGAGTGGCTTTAGTGACTTTAATTAAGCTTTTTGATTGATTATGTGCCATGAAGTCGTTTTCAACTCCTAGTGGATAGATAGATAGGTAGATAGGTAGAGCTAGATGGTACAAAAAAGCAGGAACTGGAGAAGAAGTTAGGGTCCGGGACATTTTTTTAAATAACAGAACATTGTTTGGGAAGTTTTCTTGCACCACAGCACAATACCATGAAGGGTCTTTTCCCTAGTATGTCCTGAAGACAGCAATTTTATATATATATAAAATTATAAATGATATAACAATATAATATATATTATATATATAAATTATATAACAATATATAAAAAATACAAAATGCAAAAATACAGTAAAAATCATTTATATTAAGAAGAACAATTCACATATTATATTATATTCACATATAATACAGAATTGGTAAGTGGCACTGGCAAGAATTCATCAATCACATCGTCAAAACCTGTCAAAATAAATGTTTTCAATACAGTTGAAAGGAGCAGGTATTGGAAGAATGCTTAGGAAACAAACCATGTCAGCACAGAAACAAGTCTGATCTCAATGTGCATTTCAGCGAGACCACATTTTTTCTGGATGAATCAGAGCTGGCAAATTGGTTAAACATTAGTAAAAGTTGCTCTTTCCAACTGCTACCTCTTAGACTTGCAAAGAAAAAAATGGTTCAGAGCATACCCACACTACATGCCAAGCCTTACTCTGTTGCAAGGTGCTGCTTCATCCAGAATGGACTGAATTACGTTTTAGATGGCCAACTCCCTTAACGTCTCCAGCCTGGATGTCCCGCATCCATTCCTAGATTGCCTCAGACAGGAGTTAATCACTTCCCCTGCCCTTGTAGGCTTGGAAGAGATAGTGTGTCATCCACAGACTGATGAGCTAACAGTCCAAAACTCCAGATGAAGTCACCCGTGGTTTCATGGAGATGGTAAGGAAACAAGTCCTCAGTCACCTTTCAGGCCAAAAGTCATCAGGTGAAACAGGCTTCCACCAATGCCTTCTGAGAATGGCTCTTCAGGAAGGAATAATCCCTTACCATGACCTCCCACCATGATCTCCCACTTAAGTAAAGAAGATCTGGTGCATAACGGTAATTATTAGCATCATTCAATTCAAGAATAACTTACTTAAAAAGGACCTTGCTGCAACCTCCTTATAAAGAGTGGAAACTACCATATCTTAGACAGAGGTGTTGAATTACTTCCTAGAGAAATCAAATTAGACAAATCTAATATGGCTGCTTTAAAGAGCTATGCTGGACAATGATCACGTAAGCCTGGTTTAAATACTTCAGTGAACCTGTCATGTGCTCAATGTCAAGACACTGAAGTCTCCAAGGTGAATCAGCAGAGGGAGAGACATTGATCTCTACCCCTGGCTTGCTAAAAACACGCTGTGGAGAAGGAAAAAGAGGGATGACCCCAACCACTCTTATTAGCAATATGTATCACTCACTCCCCCAAATTCTGAGATGCAAGTCCACTATAGCATTTATATTAGAGTAAAATGTTCTGTATTTATTAGGTCCTTACACACACACATGGATTTTCCCCGTTTTGTACCTTACTACAGTATTTCAGTCAAGAGATGTCCCTTATATTTATGGAAGGCTAGTGGTGGTTGTATCTTAAGTAAGAAAGGAAGGGAACAGACATACCCTGTGCTTTCTGGCTCCTACATTTCTCCCTGTTGAAGAGCTGGTTTTATGTTACAGAAATGACACAATTCTGATACTTCCCCAGAGTCCATCTCATCCCACTCTGGTAATGGGATCCACTCAGCCCCACCATTACCAGAATGGGTGGGGGTGGGGGGCAGTAGTTCTGTGACACAGGACATGGCCTAGAAGGTTCCAGTAAAAGGGTATTACTGTGAGTCTCTTGATGCTGGCTTAGCAATGTAGCCGATACAAATACCAGCTACAGACTCAAGTGTCTGTAACCAACACTTTCTGATTTCACTAATCTTGACAACATCCCGATAAGGTAGGCCATGACAGTTCCGGGTTTTGTAGATAACTAGGAGGCCTTCTGCAAGAGCATAGTGCATTTTCACACTGCGAAAACCTACGCACCATGTGCCACCAGTGGGAAAAGGACACACACACACACACACGAACACGCAGGGGAACTGAACAACTTGAAACAACGCTGGTTTCTCAGAACGCGAGCGGGCCACTCGCTTCGCGCCCGCGGGCAGTTCCGCCGGTAGCACCAACTACTCAGAGGGCGGCGGCGGGTCGCTCTCCAAAGAGCGAGGGACAGAATCTGGTACCCCAAAAAGCGGCCAAAAGTCGGGGAGACGCCATTTTCCCCGACGAAAGGGAGTCGGGCGAGGAAGCAGCCAGAAGACGCACTCCGATTCCGGCCGCAGCCGCGCCCGAGGGCAGGGCGAGGAACTCCTCCGCGGCCGCCGCACCGCAGGAGGGCCCGCGCTCTCGCCCAGGGAGTGGGCGTGGCGGCCACTGACGAGCCCTGCTTGGCCTGGCCCCTTCGGCTGGGAGCTGCCCTCCCGGGGCACTGGGTGGCTTTACGCCGAGTCAGGCAGGCAGTAGGCGGTCGGGCGTTGCACAGGGCTGCGTCTGCTTTGTCTTGGACGCGGGAGCAGCCGCCGCCGCGACATCCGGACGAGCCCGTCTCGGCCAGTTGGAGCACTCCGCCTTGCGGAGGGGGTGCGGGCATAACCAGCCTGCCTTTAAAGCCCCTACGTCGGACCGTGTAGGACCTAAGCAAGCGGCGGTAGCAAGCCTTGCTAGTAGTGATGATCTCACGCGTTCTTCTGGCGGCAGGTAAGCGGAGGGACGGCGGGACTTCGCGCCTGAACGGATGCAAACGCAACTCCTGGGCATGAATGTTGGAGACTGCGCCTTGCCTGGAAGGAGGGCGAGAGGGTCGCTGCGTGGACGAAATAGCTGGGCGCTCTAAGTTATGAAGCTGCGTTGGTCGCCGTACAGGCTGTCGTCTAAGCCAATGTGAGACCTATTTCTGCCTGGTGATGGTACCGAAAATAAAATAAAACATGATTGGTAGTCCATTCACACAGTTGCCTGGCGGTTTTCTGAGAAGCTGTCTGCCCGGTCAGGACTTCTTTGCACTACTGCCAAATTTAGCTTGTTTTGATAGCCAACATGGGGCTATATGATAGCACTGAATCGCTGGGATGGGTGTAGAATATAGGGATGCGTTCTGAGTTCCGTTACCAAATTCTCTGAAATATCTGAGAGACTGTCCTGTAAATAAATTCTTCAAATTACGGAAAGTTTATAACAGTCTTTGATTCTCCGTTTGATAAATTTCTCCTCCTTAAAAAAGTGCTTGAAGGTATTTTCAGATCAGATGTTTCTGTACTAATAGCTAAGTCCCCGAGCTTAAAAGTCTACTAGGCAAATAGTTGCACGAAAGAATATGAGCGTCCCAGTCTGTGCTGTACTTGTTGTGTTAGAGAGTTGGAGGAGAAGCCGTGTGTGTGTGTGTGTGTGTGTGTGTGTGTGTTTGGTGGGCATGTGGTTATGAAAATATGAATACACATACTATACTTAGTACATTTGTGTGCCATTCACATGTAAGTGTGTCTGGCCTTCATTTATATCTTGTTTTGTTCATGCCTTTGTTTTCTGTTGCACTGTGGTTCTATAAATAACTTTGCCCCTCATGCAATGCAAGTTGATTTTGTGTTGTTCTGTGGGAGAATTACATGATAAAGTTCAGCGTTGCAAAAATCTTTTTGGAATTCGACTCCAAGATTTGGATAATGTATTAGAATGCCTAGATTTTCTTTCTTTCTGTTTTGGGGGGGTACTGAAGCATCCTTATTTCTACTTGTAGTTTGTGCCATCCTGGTGAATGGGGAGGGGATTGGCATACTCCAGAATGAAGCTTCCAGGAGAGAAAACAGAGAAGACTTGACAAATCTCCATCTCCGTCCGTCCCCAAAGGCTTTGGCACATGTGGGAGAGAGAGATGGTTTGTTATCCAAAGGAGATAACTTGAGTGAACTGCCTCAAGGTATGCCTAAGAATGCTAATGTTTCTCCTGTTCCCTATACTGTATAAATGGTGTGGCTGTAAGAAACACATACATGAGTGGGTGCATGGCAGATCTCTGAGAGTAATCATTATTGAGAGTGTTACCTTGCATGGTCTCTGGAGAAGGAGTTCATCTATCATTTCTTGGGATCATTGATTTTACTTACATTAACTGGCAGTTACTGATTTTGATTACTTGTATCAATAAATGTAATCATACCTACCTCTGAACTCTGTTGTGGCTTTTGAGAAATTGGGATTGCTGATGCTGGGAGGTGAATATTTTATAAGATCTGGGACATCATTCCAATTTTTGGAATACAATTTTATTATAAAGGACAACATTGGCTTCTATAAACTTTGTTCACTTTTAAATGGATGGAAAAAGGACGGCCAGGCATTCTGAAACATATAAATACATTTTGAAGGCTACGGAAATTCAATAAATAAATAAATATATGTTACTCTGTGTGTGTGTGTTGTTTTGTTTTGTTGTGCATTAGTCCTATCTCTGCTTAAAGAATTGGAAAAAGACCCATGAAATTCTGGGGAATGTTTACAATTTAAAGGGAACAACTTTGTGTCTGGGGATGAAGTATATAGCAAGACCATATGTTGCATTTTTATAATGTAATATAGTAATAGGATAATAGAAAATTAAAGCACCTGTATTTCAGTGAGAGTCATGCGACATTTTTATTGTATTGTTTTATATGTGTGTAATGAATGAGGAATGATTCTTGAGGACAAGTGAGGGAATTACAGTGAAATGATCCCATGGAAATTCTTGCCATATTTGCTTGATGTCAGAGTGTACTGATATTTTAGCCATTCCTTATTTATATGTTCTGAATTATTACCCCAGGGGCCCTAAGATGAGTCAGCCACACATTTCAGTTCTTATCAGTTATTAGGACTGCTACCTCTGCCACCCATGACTTTAAGTCCTCTAGTGAAATACTGCCACTTCTTTTCCACGTGTCCCTGCCATTTGTAGCTTGTATGCTACCCTAATTTCTGGATGGTGTAGTGGTATGGAACAGCTATATAAACTACTGCTATTTGGTTCTCTCTCACTTTCATAGAGATGTAATATGCTCTGATGGTGACTCTTTCTCCTTCACTAATTTTCCTCCAAGGATCTGCAAACTTGGTGACATCAGTATTTCCCTCCCTCTTCCTACTCCTCCTCATCCCATTGACAAAACATCTTTCATCTTATGGAAACATTTTCTAGCCCTGATATTCCATGGCAACAGTATTCTTAAATATAACAAAATAAGTCTTTCTGGTTGGCATTTTCACTACTGTATAGAATTAAAGTCACTGGGAGATTTGAGAAAGGATTAACTGGTGAATAATGGTCCTGGCCATGTAGAATCTATTGCTTGTCCCCTCATGTTAATTGCTTTATGTATGGGTCTGTCCAGACAGAAGTACTAATTTTCCAGTCTGTAAATGCTGTCAATTGATGAGAGGATCCACAAATGACTCACAGTTCCTCTCCCACATAGTGTGGCTCTTCTTACCTTACTGAGTTTAGTCACTAGGCTAAGTTGTGCCATCTGGGGGCGTCTAGCTTGGGTTTCCATTTCGACCTCTTTGCCTATTTATGTCTTGAGATCCTAGCATGTTTTCTGCCAAATACTGATGCCCATGAAATAGTCATTAGCAAATGTGTGGGAAGAACACTGAGCTGCTCTTCCTAACTAGGTTGACCATTCAGCATTTCTTTGGATCCAGATTTTCCATGCAACTAATATTGTCCATCCAGCTGACCTGTTCTGTTTAATCATTGAGAGTCCTTAATTGCTGGGAGTGGGGGAGGAAGAGAAGATAAATCATTCAAAGTGCACCTGCTTTCCTTCTAGTTTCTGAGGACTGGGATATATATTTCATTTACATTTCTGGAAATCTGTTAGGTATATAGTGGATATGGAGTAGTTGAACACCTCTACCTCTCCCTATCACTTTCTAATTGAACTAAGGGTGAGGACCTGTAATTGGGGTCCAGCATCAATAATTTCATGATAAGCAGTGAGCTATGCTGTAAAGACTCCCTCAAGTGAAGCTCAGCTGCTCTTGATAACCCAATGGAAATGCTTTGCTATTGCCTTCTTCCTTGTTTTTTCAACTTCCTAGTCTGATCTACAAACCTTAGGGCTTCCTGGTGGTCTCTCATCCAGATACTAACCAGGTCTGACTCTGCTTAGTGTTTTTGAGATCAGGTAATTGTGGTTTGTAATGTTATTACCTAATGGGAGTTATGAGCAATTGTAACTTTGCTCAATAAGAATGATTTCCTTTTGTTAGTAGTAAACACCCTAGCTATTTACTTTGACAGTTATGCTGCTGAATCTGTTATGCCTATTCTGCCACAAGCTTGGTTTCATGGAACTACAATTTGGGCCAAAGCACAACCATTACACAGTGAAAATCAACACAGTTTAATTGTAACTTTGCACAATGGTACCTTCTCCTTTTCTGTTACAGTCAGGAATGGAGGAGCAGGATAAAGGACAAACAGGGCTCTTAATCTTTTTTCTAATAATTATTTTCCTTTTCCCATAAGATTTTGTCCTGCCTCTTTCTTGATGCATATTGTCCTTTTTTGATAACACGTTGCATGGAGAAAGCAGCTTAACTCTATGTATGACTCCACTGTAAATTTAGCATACTATAAGTCAGCCATTGGTTAATTGTGGCAGACCTACTTTAGCAGGACTACGAACAGCATTAGGCAAAACCCAGAAAAATTAAAGGCAAATAGCAATACAATCTCTTGCTTCTCTGCATTGTGGTCACCAGCATGAACAAAGCAAACATATGCCTTTTCTGAATGTTCTAGTAATGTGTGTGCGAATCCTAAACTCATAATTGAAAACTGCAATTATGCCACAGAAAGCCCTTGAGGTTTCATTGAGGCTAGTAGACATGACAGGAACAAATGTTCTTATGTGAGTCTCAGATGGATCCCACTTTGAATTCTTCAGCTGTCATTCAGGCAATATAGGCTCTACCCAAAATGACAGCTTGGATCTGTCATTTTGCAAACTGTGTTTGGGGAGGGCACAAGGTTAGAGCGTGTCCATCTTACTGTGAATTTTTAGATGAAACCCCATTTTTAGGAGTAGGGGTACATTTATTAAGAGGCATCATAGCAGAACTTAAATTTCTAGAAAAAATGGAAGGGCTAATATTCCCAAGCCTATATTGGCTGGAATATCCTTTGATATTCTAATACATGATAACATGACGTTAGTGTTTTTCCTTCTTTTCCCAGTTGCTTTCATGTCCAAGCCACAAGATCCTGTCACTCCAAATAAAGGAGGGAAGAAAAGAAGGAAGGGAAAGGGAAAGAAGAGAGATCCCTGCTTGGGAAGATACAAGGATTTTTGTATTCATGGAAAATGCAAATATATTAAGAAACTTAAATCTCCATCTTGTATGTAAGTTACTTATACTATTTATATCCTGCAATATTTAATTGCATACAATGAAAGCCATAGCTGTACTGTAGATTTAATTGCTAGTTAAATACATTAGTAGAAGCGCATATATAGAGAGCTATACAGTATATTCAAACTCTCAATTTTTTAAAAAAGGCTAAGAATGGCAGGATATTCCTTTGCATAATGTAGCTTACAAGTAACAGTTGTACTGAGAAAGAACACAGGAAGTTTTTGTTTGTATTCTTCTTTGCAAAGTCATATTCATTATACATTAGGTCTCAAATATTGTAATATGGGCCATGCAGATTCTGGATTTTTAAAATCTGTCAGTATGTCTGCCAAGCATAATTTTGCTTCCAGAAAGACAGATGAATAAATGTGTGCTTTCTAAAAATGTGCTTCTACTAATTTATTTAACTAGCAATTAAATTTTAGGAATTTAGAAACCTAAAGTAACACAAACATTTGTAGTCAGAATGAGAAAAATTGGTACATATGAAACAGGGTTCAGGATATTGATACAGGCATCTTTTGATTCTTGCCTGAATTTCATTAACACTTGTAAGTTGTGAAACCTGAACATGATGCTCATTTTAAGCTTTGACTACATTTTACTGAAGTGGTTTGAATTTATTTGAAAATCACATTCCCTACCCTCCACCCCCAAGACGACAGTTGATTTAGGGTGCTAGATGACATGAAGATAGATGATACAGTGCAACAAATAGGATGGTGGACTAGTGTTGCTTCGAGCTGCATAGTGCTTGACTATGAATGCGAGAGAAAGTTGCCTGATTCACTTATAACTCTAAATCACAATGCCCAGTGCAAAACTCTTTGTTGCATGTTTCAGTTGGATGGATCTGAACAGTTGTAATTATATCAGAGATAGACTGTAAACAATGGATTTTTATAGTGTGTTCTGGGTAAAAGCTACAACCACAGAAGTATGTGTAGTAGTCATCTGGCTCTCAGCGTAGTGTTACAGTACTATCCAGAAAGATAACTTGACTATACCTGACTACTGTTTTCTTTACAATTCTGTCTCTCATCTCTTCTTTTACTGTTACTCCCTACTTTTATCAGCTGATTTCTGAAGGTTGAAGTTGGCAGATATTAGCTAGGTGCTATTACTTGTTCAAAGCACACAGCCCCAGCTTTTCTACATGCATCACACACACACACAAACCCCTAGAAGGAAAGAACTGAGCTTGTGGGTGTGACACCGTGATGCTGCTTTCATCACTCTGACAAAAGTAGTGAGATCCTGTGGATGCCACTGTACAATTCACATGCATAGTGGCCAGGCTAATCCTTTCCTCAGCCACTGTTTTACCATAAATAGCTCCTCTTCAGCTAATCCAGGAGCTGCTAAAATGCTATAGTGGGAACAGTAGTGTCTGTTTTGCCACTGTACTCCATGTCTAGAGCCAGAAGGAAAAATAAAGCATTGTCTAACTCTTATCTATCTATCTATCTATCTATCTATCTATCTATCTATCTATCTATCTATCTATCTATCATCTAATTAATGTATTAGGACCTCAATTGCCAAAGGAACTCTAGGTGGTTGGGAAGAAATGTGGGCTTGACTCAGAGAAGAGCGAGGGATATTCCAAGCCATTGCAGAAAACTTATCTAAGTCCTGGGACAGTAGAAAGCGTGAGAAAGAATCTAGGGGAAAAAAATCCCTCCAACTCCTGTTTTCTGACCTTGCCTACCTTGAAGGGGTGATAGCAGTGTACACAGTAGAATTAAAACAGAAGAAAAACATTTGCAACAGCTCTCTCTCTCTCTAAGTATACACTTTACATTAGGACAAACAATGCTATAAAACTCACCAAACAGCATTCTGAATCACCCTGCCCTTATGTTACAGTACGTACATTTGTACAGTTTGTGAGTTCAAACTAAGTCTACTGTCAGTTTGGCTTAGCATGGCATGCAGATACATCCTTATTCTTTTTAGGAAGCATATTTCTGTCTGAAAAAAAATGTAACTGTTCTTACTATGGAAGGCAATAAAGTGAGAAAGAATGAATCAGTGAGAAAATATGAATCAGCGAGTGAGAACTGTGAACACACGAATACTCTGCTAAGCCCATTCTTTGATAATTAGAGGAATAAATGCTTAGTTCTTAGAGCAGGGATATACAGCAGGTACGGCTGAAAGCATGAGGTGGTCGATTCCCAGGAAGAAGGAAACCAGGCATGGCTAACCACAGAGAAAAAAGGCGTTTGCTGGAAGGTGAACCAGCTTCTTAGGATGCTCCCTCCCAATTAATAAGATACTAGAGGCAGATGCTTTGCCTTGCAACATGCCTGCTTGCTATCTTTTTATTTTAAAATAATATTTTAAAAAGATTGGGAAGCAAGGGGGTGTCTGTGGCACATCAGTGCTCATGGGCATCATATTGTCTACCCCTGCCTTACAAAGATTTACTTACTTCCTGTCCCTCTGGGGGGCTGCAACTTGGCGTTGGTAATTCTATAAATTCCTTGTACAATAACAATTCTAAACAACAATAACAACAAATTACTTCTGTTTAAAAGAGTACCCTGTGCAGGCTTGGCTGGTTAAAATCTAAATAGATTTCCAGAAGTCTTCTGAAAGAAAACTCTGTACAATTAATTTGTGGGGTGATGACTCTACATGCTCTTGAATGAATTAATATGTATGCTTAGGATGTCAATATACAAAACAATCTTGGCAGAGTGTGGATTACAGTCAGCTACTGAAAATCTCAACAAGAGAGTGGTGGAGAAGAGGCTTGATGGATTGTAAATTGGGAGCATAGCTTTTATTCATTAAACTTAGATGGAAGGAGCCAGGTGTATCAGTAGCAGATGTTATTATAATCCTATGGAATAAGCTTCATGCATTGATTTTTTTTACAAATCTTGAATTCCTAGATGCCAGGAAGACTACCATGGGGAGAGATGCCATGCCCTTAGCCTTCCAGTGGAAAACCGCTTTCACAGTTATGATCGCACAACTATCCTGGCAGTTACAGCAGTGATTCTGTCATCCCTGTGTCTTATCATCATTGTGGTATTATTGATGCTCAGGTAAGTAGTTTGATGGGATTGAGGAGAAGCGTGGAGACCTAGGACTGCCTTCTGCTTGTGATGATTTGAAAGTGTAGGTCTTACGAAGGCAGAATGTATGTGTGTATTTGTATAACCTCTGTTTTTCTGAGGGCCTCTGAGTGGTTTATATTTTGTCTATAGCCTCTCATCCAAAACAGCTTATAAGGCACTTTGATAATAGAAATACTGAGTACACCAGAGTTTAACTGAGATTTGCTTTATTCTATTTCCCCTTGATTTGATTTCCATACACCCTCTGAGAAAGGCACATTATATCTTTATGACAAATAATTTGCTGATAAAACATGAAATGAATTTGAATCCTGTTTTCTTTCTTCTGCTTTGACTGTATGACTTTAGAAATTAATATTCAATTACTTTTTCTATTATTGAGTGGTAATCAGGATGCCTCACAGGAGCCAGCTGGTGAGTTTTAGTGCAAAGTATTTTGTATTTTGTGGTGGTCCTATCCCAAAAAATTTCAGGATGGGATTTCCCATATTAGATCCTCAGGATTAGGAATGGAACAGCCATCAGTCCTCTTTGAATATCTGTGTAGGTTTGGAATTGGTCTTAATCTTTGGGTCTTCTTCTTTTTGGATTATCCAGATGTCACAAACAAGGAGTATATGATGTAGAGAATGAAGAAAAGGTTAAATTGGGCATCACTGTCAATCAATGAACTGTCCAAGAACTGCAAGGTAACCCTTTTAGCATATAACTTCTGGGTAAACTGGGCCTTCTGTTTGTTGGTATGAGGAGAGACTATTTAATGGGTTTGGTCCTTTCCTCTCATGTGGCAAATCAACATAAAGAGGAAATGCCTGTGATACTGGGTTGAATCATAACAATTTCTTTAGAGGCAACTGGGGAATTTAAGAATCCAGAGCTAAATGTTTCTGCTGTTGCATTTTGTTGTCCTGGGCTCTCTTGCCAAGTAATACATCTGCTGAGACCCACTTTATATACAGTAGTGTCCTACCTAGTTGTGAAACATGGGGGAGGAAACAGGACTGTTACAAAAGAGACACCTCAGCCCAAGGGAGGGGGAAGCATAAGAGTAACTCTGCCTTAATTATGCCAGGTCTAAGTTGCTCTGAAGAATTGCTTTAGCAAGCTTTCTAGATTCTGTACTTTCCCCTACCAACTATATAGATCTTTCCAGAAATCTAAGTAATCTTGGTTCCTGAGTTTGCCTGCCTTACAGGGCTTGACACCAGTCAGCCTCTTTGCTATTGCAGTCCAGGCACTTGTTCCAACTTTCTTTTTCTGAAAATTTCAGCAGCTGAGCCACATTTTGTTTTAGGTATACATTATTTACCCCTTTGCCATTCTATGGCAGCTGCTATTTCCTATTTCCGCTGCATTCCTTCAGAGATTGTAGACCACAGTTTGGAATATCAAAACCAAATGTTCTGTTTTTCCTCAGAGACCATTTCCTTTATGGTCATCCTGGATTTTGAAGATAAACACAATCCTCTTACAGCATTTCCCTAATCAGGTTAAACCCTTTAAGCGGGTATAACTGGGTCTGCTGTAGGGGGCTAGCAAGTTGGATGTAGTTAGTTCTGTTGAATTCCATGAGAATTGTAGGCCTCCTGAAGTAGCTGTAGTTTATCCTAATTCTGTTTGGAGGTGGCTGCCAACATAATACTAGGATTGGGTCATTCAAAAATGAATATTATACATCAAATGTTGTGTAGAGTAAATTATTTTTTTAACCTGAGGCATCCTTTCATTACAAATTCAGGTTTTAGCAGTGAAACAAGTTCTACGTTCACAGTCGAATGGATAAAACTCTTTCTAGGACATGCTTAAAGAGGAACTTGTATGAATGAAAAAAAAAAAATTTCAAGGGGATAATGCTTTGTTGAAGAAGCAAGTCATCTCTCTAAATTGGAAGAGCTCTCTGAGAGAGAGAAGCACATTTATTTGTGGAAGACTTGTTCACAACGTGGAGCTATATAGCCCAAGAAGATTTGAGATTTGTCTTCTTACCAGTGGAAATGACACTGTCATGAACCAAGCAAACAATGAACCAGGAAACTGGATTCTTCACAAAATTGCTGATGAATACTGCTCTGAAAAACTGTGAAAAACTCTCCTGAAGAGTTCTTGAACTTTATTTAATCTGAAAAAATATTTAACAAGAGGCTTCATTTTAAGTTATATATTTATTTTAGATACATTGTACATGTTATTTATTTGAGACATAATCCTGTAGTCCTGAAATCAAAGGGAAAGACAGGAGTATTGTGCAGTGTACCACTCTAATAAATAACCCTTTCTTATGCTTGCTGGCACTTGAATCCTGATTTAGAGATTAAAAGCGAAAAGCAACTATTTTTACTGACACAATTTTATGATATCTAACATTTGGCCGAAATATATGCAGTGTGGACTAAAATTCTTATGGGAAATCTATTTGGACCTTGCTTAGAGGTATATATTAATAAAGTTGGCACTCTGATTGAAAACTTCAGAGTATTTCCTCTAGAACAGTTTAAACAATATAACTAATCCTGTTTCTACGGTATAGGGTTTGTTCAGATTTCAGTTCTATTACTGATGCTTTGGCAATGCTGAATTCTGCACTGTGCTTTTTCTAAAGACATTTTTTGGTCAGTATGTAAAGTGTTTGAAACTCAAAGCAGATGTTTTGCTTTATTCTGATGTTTTTATATTTTATTGGATTTCCTTATCTTGTTAGCTCTGGCAGCATACAGTCAGATAGACAGATAAATAGATAGATAGATGATAGATGTTAGCCATTCTGGAAGTGTGTTGAGCTCAGAACATCTCTGTGTTGAGCTTGAAGCAAGTGCTTCGAGTTCCAAATGAGAGGGGAAGAAACTTGAAGCATTTCCAGAATGAACCAAATGCGTTAAGTACATCTGTATTTTTTTGCCAATGGTAATGAATAAACATTTGGACATGGGAGGGACAAATTAAAGTGATGTTGCTGAATTTTAAGCAGGAGGTTTACTACTAAGGGGATAAAATTGAGTGTTGTCCATATCACTTTTGACTCCAGGTAAGGTTCACATGAGTAAGAAATAACACAGAAACCAGGGGAAAAATTCTAATTTAAGCTTCTTCTTGTTTATTTTGTAAATTGCTGAAAATATACTTTTTTTTTTTTGCATGGATGCATACAATTTAGATATAATATTACCAGATCAGCTAGAGATATCTAAACAGTGGTTTATCTTACTTGCTAAACTATAATTAAGTTAGATTGGCATGAAGCCACCTGCTGTGATATGTAAACCATGATTTATGGCTTCTCATGTAGTATATACTACAGGGTTTTACTTCTTTTATGATTTATGCTTAAGCTTTATGCTAAAGCATTGAACTGAAAGTTTACGTAGCAGAGTGAAACATTTTTGTATGACACATTTTGTATAACAGCAAATTAAAAAGGAAATCTTAAATTTATGTGTATTCTTTCACATATAACATACAGAAGTAGCTGATAGACAGCAGATAAGATGGGGAAGGATAAAAAAGAGAAATGAGAATATTCCAGGAGTTGGCTTTTGTCTTCCACTCCTATGTAGTACAATATATCTAATGTTAGCTTTTGTCTATTCCTTATTTCCATCAACCTTTTTAACCAATAGGAGTTAATCAAATAAACTCATTTGAATTACATAATTACAAAGAGGCTCTGTATTTCCCGCATAGCTATCAATTGTATAGGGTTGATGTCTTTAGGATATCCCAAATCTCTGCATTGTTATCATCCTACTCAATCTGTTGGGCTAGTTAGCAACCTCTGAAGTGTTGCCTTGACTAAAGTCTACTACTAACATGGCTCAAGTTCTGGGACATTCCTCCTCCAACTGTATCAGTTCCAGAGTGTTAGAAGCCCAGCTCTGTCCTCTTTTTATCCTCCAGTGTGTTCAAATACTTTCAGTTAGCAGGATCATTATCCTGTTGAACTTTCTTCATCCAGAATGCATTTGTTCTGCTCTTTGTGCAGTTCTTCAAGGAGGGTCACTCAGGATCTTACTGACAAAGGACTGCATGCTTCTTAGTAGGAGTTGGCATCATGCACAGGCTAAATGCCTCTTGCACACCATCTTGGATCATGGATATCCCATTCCCAGGGCATGGAAGGCTGCCACTCTTGCTCATAAAACTTCATTATAATTTGTTTAAATTGCTTTTTCTGCTTGTTGTCTTCTTTAGTTTCTGCATATTATGAAACTGTATCCAGACTGCAGAAAAGCTGCATCTTGTTGCTTCTCTGTGTTCTTTTTGTTTTGTTCTTCCATGTGGCTTTTTCAAATGTTCCGATTATCCCAGTTGTGTTGTGGGAAGCACTGAAGCTGCAAATCTGTCTCTGCTTTTCCCATTTCCATGGGCTTTTGACTGAATGTTCACTTGATGCATCTTTTTTCATTGTGCAATTGCTTGCTTTATTCCTATTATTCTCAATACAAGTGCTCAGTAAAACATCTAAATACCTTGAAATTATACATTCACCGGCTTTAAACTGAACAGTGAATCCTTTCGCTATTAAACTACTTACTCTAAACGTTTTCTCAATTCTGAAACCTAGGACATCTTTTACAATTACAGGATAATAGTGGTATTTCTCCATGTATGCATTTCAAAATTTCCAGCATCTTCTACTTTACTGCTGGCCCTATCAATAAAATAAATCTTTCCTTCAGCATATAATTTTGTAGGTTCAAGATCAGTTAATCAAATGTTCCTGTGTAAAAACCCTGTTCCACACCTCTGTCACTATACTGTTACAGTAATTATTTCTCTTAACTCTTTCTGAACCCCTTTTAAATGGCTTTGCTTTCAATACTGATTTTCCTTTTTTAAATATCTATCTTAGATTTAAAACAAATTTCATCTTTGTTTCTTCATTCTGATTATAATTTCCTCTCAGCTTCCTTTCCTTGTTGGAACCCATTTCCTTTTCTTAAGAAACACTATTGTTAAAGCTGCTTGAGGGATTTGTTTCTAACATACTTACAAAGGCACTGGGCATTTCAGGAAAACCACTGAGATTTGACTCAGTGACTGCTTTTTTTTCTTTCATCAATATCATGCAATAGTTTCACCACCTTTAGCATTTATTTATTTGTTCCCACATCTCTTTGATTTTCTAAAATTTCATCTTCTATAGTTCTTTCAGGAAAAAAACCCCTTGCTATTGAAGTTGTTCTTTCATACAGCTCCTGTAAAGTTTCCCATATGCACTTTGCTCTGTTCTCATTTCTTTGCATTTACAGATTATCATTAGCTAATAGAAGTCTTGACCTGTCTATTTTTCTTATCCCATTTTTCAGAATTTTCTAATGAGCTTTCTTAAATTATCTTTAGATACAAGCATATAACAGGTTTTTCTCACTTTCTGCTCGGATTATGTTCTCCCCAAACCTCGCATAAAGTGAGACACTGATGGAACAACAGGATATGGTGTCAAATTTTGGAACCCAAATGCATTGAGAAACATGCTCATTTTTAGAGCCTTTTCTTAAGGCTATTCAAACATTTTCCTCCTTACCATGTTTTGTGTACAGTTAAAGTATTTTCTTCATCTGGATTTCTAATGCATATGGTTGTTATGGCAGACAAAGAGATAGGATGCATCGCAGCACTACATATTATATTAGCATTCTTTTTAATGTTGCAACAGTAGATACACCTAGATTACAAGTTCATCCTGGGGTTAAGGATCCTTCACCAGCTTCAGCACAACACAGTATGTCCAACTTTGTTTCTGGTGTTAGATCCTTTTTGTTTTAGTTAAGGGATTTGGACAAGATGCTGATGGTTGTT
Organism: Python bivittatus; assembly: GCF_059951505.1. Classification (NCBI taxonomy): domain Eukaryota; kingdom Metazoa; phylum Chordata; class Lepidosauria; order Squamata; family Pythonidae; genus Python; species Python bivittatus. The sequence continues at coordinate 8,923,069 of NW_028277124.1, read as the reverse complement.
TTGGCCCCATAGTAACAATTGTAGCTACTGCAAGTATGGAAGTAAGTGGAAGACAGAACACACAACTAGAACTACACAATACAATGGTAAATGTGTGAGCGGGGGCAGAAAGGGGTTTTGGAGAGAGAATGTTCAAGTGGCTTTGGATAGGAATAAACCTAGGCATGTATCCAAATCTTTGGGAATAATTGACTATGCTGGCACAAATTGCATAATAGTGATTTTTAGTTTTGTGTAAAGCAGATTTTTAGATGAAAATGATCAAGCATACAGTAGCAAAATCACATAAAGCACGGAAAACCTGTATACCTCACATTTTCACAGTTAATCTGATTCATTGACTTACCTATGCAGTTGTCAGATCTATTCTACTGGTCATATTTGCTCCTTAAAAAAGTGCTAACATACAATCACTCTTTGCTGAATATTCCTCTTTTATATACGTGTTTCATCCAGTCAACTTTTAATCATCAAAATAAACTCTCAGATCATCTGGGCTTGTTATAACTACTGCAGTGTTTTAATTCCTTTATGAAAGGGATGGGCAACCCACAACTAGAAGATTGCATTTGGTCCACTGCTATCCAGAGATTGAGTTGTGGAATTTCAGTGGCACTTTTGTTAATTTTTTTCTTCAAAATTAAAAAGAGAATAGGAATGGGAGGATTATGGGAGGCAAGCCACTCACATTTCTGCTCTTAAACCTATAAATACTTTCCAAAACCAGCCTGAAATATATTGTTTCATTTCTGTTGCTACACTATAATAAATGTCATCCAGCAGTAACAACTGAAAAGACAGGCAGTAAGAATGGTGAATGATATAAAGAATTACTTAGAGAAGCACCAACATTCCATATTGCTATATCATACAGGAATGAAATTTCACTAATGCCAACCTTTGTCTATTGCTTATTTTAAACAATGTCAACCAAGCTAGTGGAAGCTTATTCAACAAATCATGTCTTAAGATGATGTGTGAACTCAATGACACCTAAACCAGATGATAGGTTAGGACAAGCAAATGATTCCTCAGATAAGAATCATGACAATTTAGCTTTATAGGCCAAGATCAGCACTTCACGTCGGAGCCCAGAAACCAATGAATCATAATTATATGTACCTATTTTAAGAGCCACAAAGAGGATGACTCCAAACTCTGAACCAGTTGAAGCTTCTGAGCTATGTTTGCTAATCTCCCAGAATGGTCCAGGAATTTCTAAATTTGTTGCCATACTACCCCATCTAGAGATGCTGGGTAGATCATAACATACAAAATCACAAATTCAGGGTAAGGGGATGGGTTGGATTAACATGGGATGGATATCTCTAAATTGCTGTGTCTCCAGTTTATAGACTCCAGCAGAGATGTACAGGCAGTGTGTGGGAAGAGCAATATTTTGAGACCAAAACAACCATCCCAATATATTACTAACCACTTAGCAAGCTGTCCACACATGAAGGTGAAACAGCCCAATCTGAAAATGGAAATCAGTTGTTCATTTCTCCATCACTTGGTCAAAGTAGTCAGGTTCTGATATTCAAAGTAAATAATTGATGCCAATTCAATAATATAAGTAGATAAGTAAGATGTAAATAGTAAATTAGCAGATTTATGGTTTTGGCTGAATCAAGTTCAACTCAGGGTGACTTCATGCACATGTCCACATAATCTTCTTGGCAGAAGTGCTTTGTCAGTTTCCAATCTAGACTATAACCTGGTATTCCTTGAAGGGTTCACATTCCAAGTTCTAACTAGGCCTGATCCTGTTTTCTGAAGCCAGAAAAGATCAGCAAGACATTGGCATCTGCTAAGACAAGGAGTAGATGGGGGGAGAACATAATGTCATAACTCACCTAGAAACAAATAAGCTGAAACAATACAAAAGTCCCATGCAGACTTACAGAAAACTTATTTAAAGCTGCAGCAAAGACTGGCTGTGGGCACAATACATTTAACCAGGTCAGTTAGACATCTAATTAATCTAAACACATCACTAAATATAGTTAGTGTTACACTTGTTTTATTTTCTTGTACAAACTTAGTCCATTTGATTAATATGTGGTTCAATGTATTTTGTGAAGCCAGAAAATGGGTAAATTAATTGACCAGATTAAGTGTGTAATGAGAATGCAGTAGCTGTCTCTAAGTCTCTGGAAAATAGAAGTGCAATGCAAACACATATTTACTGGGCACAGGGAGTGGGGTGGGGAAATCCAAGACTGGCTTCAACTGGTGTTAGCAAACCTATTCTATGCTGATTTTAAAAGGAGCCCATATAGCCTTTAAGTACTATAACTTGATAACTAAAACCAAGTGCATTTTGTAAACAGAGGCCACAATTGGCAAGGAGTTCAGATTGATAAAAAACATTTCTAGTAACCACTGCCCTTGGTTCTAGCCATGGTCCTAGCCATCTGGGTGTACAGTTACAAGGGCTTGGGGAGATGAGAGGAGATGGGGTGCTATTTCCATCTTCATTCCACTCTGCCATCTGAGACACAGGTTTGTATTACACTAATTATTTTTGCTCTTACATTCCATGATGAACTATGTCAACTGAGAAATACAATCAAGGATGAGCCCAAGTATTATGCTAAACTGTAATGTGGTTTGTTTTGTTTTTGCTAATCACGATACAGATAAGCCTAACCATTGTGGCTTGCTGAGTACGATTTAGCATGTTGTGCATGAACCAGTCCATTATGGTTTGTTCAACAAACTGGTTCAGAGTGAACCATGCCTTTACATTGTGTTTGAACCCAGCTAGTGTTGAGGGCAAATATCAATTATTAGGACAGAGATTGTGCTAAAAGCAGAATTACTAGCTGCGAGGCTTATAATCATCTTTATATATAAATATAAAGCATAAAGTGAAAGCATAAAGTTTTTCTCTGATGGGAAAATATCCCAGAAATCTAAGCCTGAGTAGGCACTGGTGTCTGTAAGCTCACCCACTCACACGTAGTGATGTGTTTTCCTTCTGTCCCTGAGATGGGAGGAAGGTATGTTGTTTTGAAAACCACAGCTCCCACTGCTGTCTTTTTACTGCACCATGTCAACAAGGCTGGTAATGTTACTGCCCACATGGAAAATAACAGGGGTTGCTTTGTGGGTAGCAGCTGGTTAAACAGCTTTCCCATTGACTTTCCCTCTCCCTTACACCACGGCCATGTGCTTGAGGCACTGGTTTAGAGAAAGACCTGCCCACTCTTCCCTTGGTTACTTGCTGCTCTAGTCCAGGTGCCTCCAAGCAGCCAGCATTTTTGACACATACACTTCCAAAGTAGCTGGTTGGCAAAACATCTGGGTGGTTAATGGTGGGGAGGTGGGGACAGAATCAATCTGCCTGGGAGGCACCATCACAGAAGGTAAGAGGTGGGTCTAAACTCCTCTTTTAATTCTAAACTCATCCTGAGCAAGCAAACAAGCCATTGAGACCAGTATCACTCCACACCATGTCAACTCTTAACAGAAGGGAAATCCAATCTTGTAAGATGGTATGGAAAAGGGAATATCATCCTCATGGAAGATCTGCATCTTGTCTTCTACAATGTTGATATTCTGGTGACCAAAAGAAAAAAGCTGTTGGATGAAGTTCTGTTTTCTCTAGCAGCCAAAGGAAAAATGGTCACAGAGGCACAGAATCTCATGGGCAGATGAGAGGGGGCAGTCCTACAGTGGGCCAGTTGGAGCCCTGCAGAACACCAATCCTTTGAAGACTCTTCCATGGGATATAGAGTGTTTGCATAGGGAGGTTTTCTTGTGTTTTCCAATAGAAAACATAATTTTCCTGCCAGATCATCTTGATCCAGCTCCAGCCTGCCTTAGAAGCTTTCTGACGCCAAGATGGAGGTTGGCTCCATTGTCAAGAAATGTCCCCAACAACCAGTAAGTGGGCTATCAATTTTAAGAGCCCTTAAAATTGAATGAAATGACTTGGCTACAAGTATATTAACTGGTTGAATCCATATGTTGAGCTACCATTCAGCTGCAAGTTGGTTTGGAGGGAAAATTAAATATGAGCTGGCAAGAACTGTGGGAAAGAGCTAATATTAGAAGTTCACTCTGTGGAACAGATCAGCAGAAAACATGGAAGCGAAAAGAAGTACAGAGCAGAAAGTTCAAGTCTTGAGGGGTAAAAGGCTTGAAGTTAAGATCTACTGAACTGTGAACCTGTGCTACTATTCTTGTGAAGAAGCAGTCCTGTTCTATCAAGAAGCCTGAATGTAATCTATCAACCTTTGCTGGGAGGGTGATGTGGGAAGAATTTAGAAAGAAACAATTTGTATTTTGGGTAGAAATTTGAAGGAAAAAATCTATAGACTTTAGGAGAGGAATGTAGGATTGGCAAATGTCCAACCATGTCTCTCACATACCCGACACCTCCCCCTTTAACAGTAACTAAGTAAGCACCACTGACATTTTAATTTATCTTTTTGTATCTTTTAGTTTCTTTGTCAGATCTTTATTCCAATAACACACTATCTAAATTAAAAGGGGGAAAAGTAATACATTACTTTTATTAGGATTTCATTTTTAAGGATCAGTGAAGCTTTCCTTAAGCTGCAGATCTTGTCTTTTTAATTTTATTCTGGCTGATTTTCTGCTCCACTTCAGCATTTTGTTAACATCTAGTCTGACAAAGACCTCAGAAGATTGCTCACTGCTAAGTGACCTTTTTGTTGGTAACATTGCAGTGCCCATTTAGCCTTTCTCCCTTTGTGTGCCCATAACCACCATCATTAAGACCTCTTTTGCCTTCAGTGTCTGCCACAAATTCCTTATTTAATGGTTTGGTGACATCATTCTTTTAGCCAATGGTGAACTTTTTTGAAATCATGTGTTATTTTTACGTTAATGTTGGTGGTGGGTGATTAACAATGACCACCAGATAAGTAATAGGGCATGAAACCTTCCCCTGTTTCTAACCAGTGAAGATAACAATAGTCAAACTGTTTATAAGCCAAAGCTTTTTCATTAGCCTGTGGGAAAATATGATAATAATTTCAGTCCACCAACTAGCGGTACTGAATTCGCATCACTGTTCTCCCCCGGGTATTGCCAGCGTCAGCACAAAGAACCTTTCCCCGCCCTGCCTCCTCCACATGGGGAATTGGAAGACGGTTTCAAACATGCATGTGCAAATAACTTGGATCAGGCATGAGTCCAAGATAATGTTTCCCATTTCAGAGAGATTTATCTTGTTTTCAGATCAGTGCCTGACTCTGGTCTGATGTGGTCCAGGGCAAAGCAGGCTGGTTTCAAAGCTGTGGACCAACTTTGGAGGGTATAAGTTATTTTTGTAGGCCTAGTTTGATTTATTCTTGCCCCTCCCATAATCTCTCTGTAAAAGGACAGTTTTGGGGGGGGGGGAGGGGGGACAAAAGAGAAGGCACATGGTTTCAAGCTGAAAACTTTATAAGGGCTTTCTAGTCTCAATATTTTTTGGAGGAACAAAGCCATCTGGTTCTTTCTTTTTGGTCAAGTGGATAGTTGATGGGTAATAGCAGCCACAACTGTCATGTCCGTGTAACTTCCATAAACAAGAACTGCAACTAACTGGGAGACAGATTATCTGCTGTGGGTGGCTGATAACATTGGCAACCTTGCAGAGTTTCATGCTCCTTCTCCCTGACTTCACAGTAGAGGGAGGGCAGAACAGGCTAAGCTGGAGAAGGTTTCATCTGTCTCAGTGAGACAGGTGGTTGATAAGAAGAGAGGGTTTTATAATAGTATTTGGCAACACCGGCAGGGTTCACACATTGTGCTAATCCATAATTTAACTGTGTTTTATTAAATAAACCAGATTGGGCTGTTGGCACAATGCTAAGCCATAATTAATAGTTTACAGACTACAATGGTTGCATTCACACAACACACCAACAGCAACAAAGAACCAACCATGTATTATGGCTTAAAGTTTTACATGAACCCCAGGTTTTACTGGATAAAAAATGAGCAAAAATTCAGTTTGGATTCTACTATTTTAAAAGAACTCAAATGTGAAATTGTTTGCTTAAGTGCAATTATCTCTAAGATGAACCTCTGTACAAGAAGACTAGAAAGGTACCAAGATAATGATTAAAAAAAAAAAGGATCTGTTAAGTTTAGGAAAATCAGAAGGAATGAAAAATGTAATTTCCTCTGTGAAGAACATTTTCCCTCTACCTCCAAGTCCTGCTATGCTGCCTCTTCATGGTGGTGAGGTGTTCCTGAGAGGGATGAGCCAAGAACACCAGGAATATACGCCAAGAGTATATACTCCCAGTAAGGTTACCAAAGGCATGGTGGTCATTCCAGCTGCCTAGCTAAAGCAAGCAGGCATCTATATTAGGCAGCAGCAATATAAGAAGATGCTGGAAGCAGATGATCACTTTGGTGACAAATGGTATGACATACTGCATGGGAGAAGGAAATCATTCCTATATTTTACCGAGAAAATCACATGGATAGACAAGATTATATGATTGACAATACAGTGCCAGATGATGGGCCCCTCAGATTGTATGGCACTCAACATGCTCCTGAGGAAGGATCTTTTGCAGTATCAATGGTGTTTATGATATGGCTAAATTGAAGCCTTCTGGATGTCTAGTTGCTGATATTTCATACAAGAAAAGAAAATCTGAAACTGTAAAGACAGAATTACAGTGGGAACATGGAACGTAAGAAGCGCAAATATGAGAAAACTTAAATGATTAAAACTTAATCTTAAAACTTAAAAGATTAAATGACTACACATTAACACCTCAGGCATCAGCAAATTGAAATGGACAGGAATTGGACACTTTTAGTAAAAAAAAATCATGCTGCTACAGACTAAAGATAGCAATGAAGGTAAAAATTGCTGGAAGAATAAAAATTGACTTCAAGAAAAAAAGAGAGACCTTGAGAAAAATGATAGAATTTGAAATGTTTATACAGAGCCAAGATCATTTATTGGGATGCATTTACAAATTCTTCCTGAAATATGACATGAAGATGGAATAAATTCAAAATTGCATGATAAAATGGATGCAAAATTTCAAAGAAGTAATCACAGAGGAACAATACACAGAGCTAGGGGGGAAAATAAATAAAATTCATTCCAAGCTATACATTAGGGAAACTTGGTATAAAATGTTTTATAGATGGTATACATTAATGATCATCAAGATAGATAAATCAAATAATAATAAAATGTTGGAAATGCCACAACAAAGAAGGAACAAAGAAGCAACTTGGATGTTAGAACAGATGGTGGAAATTACCAAAAAGAGAAGCCTAAGTCTGTTTTCAGAGATGAAAATAGACATGGAAAAACAAGGAAAATCTTCAAAAAGATTTTTGAACTCAGAAGGAGATTCCAACCTCCAACTGGTATTCTAAAAGACACCAGTGGACAGATAATAACTGATTCAAAGAGGATCACACAGACATGGAAGGGATATACTGAAGTTCTGTACAGTAATGTCAAAATCCAAAATATCTTAGAAGAACTTAGAAGATCTAAGAATAACTAGAAGATACTAGATGATCATCAGCACTTTGGCCATTACCAAATCAGAAGGCTACTGGAATTGATAGAATATCCACTGAAATATGACAAACAGCAGAAGTAAAATCTGTTGGATTGTTGGATAGGATGTAACCAAACTATGCTAGAAAATCTGGAGAATGATACAGTGGCCATAGATTGGAAGAGGTTAGCCTACATACCAATACCAAAGAAAGGAGACTTAACAGGATGTGCAAATTATCACATAATATCCTTAATTTAAATGCTAGCAAAATAATGCTTAGGTCCATCCAATACAGATTAGAGCCCTACATGGAAAGAGAAATGCCAAATATTCAAGCTGGAATTAGAAAAGGCCAAGGAACAAGAATCATTATTGTTGATGTATTCTGGATAATTGAAAAATCAAAGAATACCAAAAAGAAGCCAACATATGCTTCATTTATTATAGAAGGACTTTTGATTGTGTTGGCCATGCCATGGCTTAAGAACCATAGCTTAATGCACAGCACTCGGTTTTCAAGTAAAAGTCTCAGTTCTGGCCCAAAAATCTCCAGGTGAGCTAGGAGGAATCTCAAAGGCTGTCACCAGGTGTGAAGGAACATAGACCTGGTCTTGAGAGAAAGAATGTAGACCTGGTCTTGGGAATGGGGAAGGAATGAAAGGGGGAACATGCAGAAAAGGTTACACAATCTGAGAAAGATTGCAACAGCGAGGAAAGTGTAAGAAAAAAACCTCAAAATGATCCTGCCTTGATTTTGTTTGGTCTAAGATGGGGCAGAGAACCTCTGAAAGGTTTCTGAGATTCTGTTAATCAACCCTATAGTGTATTTCTGGAATCTTTCCTGTGCTTGTTTCTTGACCTTGCCTACCTTGAAGGGTGGACATCAGTTAGCACTGACAATATTGAACTAGCTTGGCCAATGATCAGTGACTGGGTTCACACATTATACTGCACTGTGGGTTGCTGAAAAAGCTACAATAGTTGGATTTATATGCTAAATCAGAGAAGGGTTTACAGAACACCTTAAGTCAATACGATTTGACTGATTCCCTAAATCACTTTGGTCAGATTGACTGAGTTTATAAATCACACTATACAATAATACACTGTAGCTTATTATTGTATAGTGTGATCTATAAACTCAGTCAATCTGACCAAAGTGATTTAGGAATCAGTCAATTAATTAAATAAAATTTGAAGTCCATGTACTTGAATATAAACCTGACTGGGTTTTGTTTTATTTCATTAGAGTCAATGAAATGGTGTAATTTCATAAACATCTCTCCAACATTGCAAGAGTGTTCAGGCTCTTAAAAACACACACAACTTCCAAAATAGATGACCTAGACAACTGAAGTAAACAGTCTGAAAGAATGACAGACACTAGTCTTGCTACTATTCATCCCTGTCGCTCACAGAAGCTCATTTCTGAGGTGATGCCCATACATATACTCAGTCATAAATTGCTGAAACTCCACAGGCAGGATCCCCTTTCCAAGCCAATAAAATGAACAGGTCCTTGAAAATAGTGGGCTGTGTGATTAAATAACAATGCCAGGCCTTCCCCCCTACTATCAGTAGCAAGGACTATTACTAGCTGGGAGACAGATGGCCTCAGCCTTCCTGTTGCACAGCTTGAAAAATAGCAGACCTGCTACTGGAACAGACTAACAGACAAGCAAGGTAGCATGGACATCTAAGAGCAAACAATCTGCCATAGCCATGGTTATTTCTCTGATTGAAGACCTGCTGAATTTCTAACGAGGAAGGCAGCCGACAGCACCAACAGCAGCAGAGCAACAATAACTGGAGGCAGATCTTCCCTGTAACCTCCCTCTGGGTTGAACCTTTAGGCTGGTTGGAAAGTAAGACTAGCCCCCACCAAAAGCCAACTTAAGAAATTATTCCAATTTTTCTCTTATTTAACTGTGAAAAGCAGTTTGAGATTTCCAGCTTCCAGCTATGCAAGTGCTTTACATTCCAAAGCAGAACGTTTTCTCCCATCTCAGTGTAGCAGCCTGTTTTAAAGCACAAGAGACAACATTTTTTCTGCACCCTAACTTTGGACATCATGGTATTTCATATATGCACAGAGAGAGAGAGAGAGAGAGAGAGAGCGCACTTGGTACATATGTGTATCTGGCAAATATACACACATATATGTGTTAAATACTAGAACTATTCCTATGTAGAGTTAAGAAAAAGGCTTACAGAACCTATTAGCAAGATATTCAGTATATATAAGAAAAATACCAAAAAGCTCTAGATTTTTAAATGCAATTACATTCAACACAGCTTCCTCCCCACCTACTTTTGCATCATGTCCCTGTCTACTGTTGAATGTTGTTGTGGTTTTAGTAATGGGCTAGATGAACAAAGAAAAATTAAATCCAAGCTAGTCCAGGTTGATATTTGTCAACAGAAAATCAATCTCAGGGATTGGGATTCAACTTGATTTAGGTGGAGTTGAGTTTGGCCAACACAGGACTGACTCCATTTCAAGTTCAAGTTGTTGAGTTAGAGCAGTTTCTCAACCTTAGCAAATTTAAGATGTGTGGATTTCAAGTCCCAGAATTCCCCTGCCAGGATCTGAAGTCTACACAAAGTCGACAAAGGTGGGAAACACTGAGTTAGAGTCTTTAAATGGTTTGTGCTTCTTGGATTTACCAGCTAAATAATGGTAAAAGCATAATTACTTTTAAGGGAATTAATGTTATTTTCAGTATGTTTATAAGTTATTTTGAAATGACAACCCACCACATAGGAAGTTTGTGTTGCTAGGATCCTCTCTGAGGGAGGAATGTGAATTGGTACTGAGGACACACTATTCTCATAGAGTGTCCTCACACCTCTTTTCTAACCTATCTTTGTAAATTCTGTCTATAGAATGTGAGTGTGTGTATTTGTAATGTTGACCTGAATTCCTCTAGCAGCAGAAGTAAAGTTGGGAGAAACCATATGCTTAAAAAAGCCATTGTTGTTGCTATTTCTTTTAATATATTTATTAAAGCAAGACATGTTTTTAAAAATACACTAAGGTGAGAGGAAGCCTTTGGAAGCCTCCTTCCATACACAATTTACTTTTATCATAGTTCAGAATTAGAATGCTAGTATTCAAATGTCTAATTAAAATAATTTACTAAAAGTAAATAAGATCCCATCTGAATTGGAAATATCAATTTCTTGGATAAGATTAATCTTTTATGTAGTAAAACCTTTAAAATAGTTATACTGTATCAACTGTTATACTGTAGCAAGAAGAGCTTTTCTTCCTGTCCTAGGCCAAGATCACTTCACTTCTTTCCAAGAAGGAGTCTGGTGAGTCCTTTTGTTTTTCTTTTAGCTTAAATCTTAAAAGGCTATTACCACTATGAAGACATCAGCAGGTCTCACCATTTAAAACCACAGATACTACTGGGATGAGGGCATTACAGTGGAAACACTTCTATATATTGTAGGAAATTAATGCGAATGATTCATTTGTTGGCACCATTCCCTTTCAGTCATTGTTAAATTAAAACCCTACATGGCAGCTGTCAATGGCTTCCATCTTTCAGATGATACAAAGTAAGATGCTGGCTTTCACTATCAAGATACTAACTGGAGAGAAAAAAAATTAGTCAGGAAATCACAACATCCTGCTTCTCAGACAGCTTCTATGCTACAAATGTATGTTTAGGAGGAAAACAAAAACAGTCCAACCGCTTCTAACCAGACTTAGCCTTGATTCTCTGGGCCAAATTCCTTTCAGTGTATCTGTCCACTCTATGTTCAGCTTATAGTTGAAGAAGCCCTAAAAGGTCAGGCTCTGACAAACATCCCTTTCAGAGAACTGAATACACATGGATCAACCATTCAGAAGCCCTACCACATGGCTTTTTTGGCACATAGAAAATAATTGTCACTTGGTGTCTCCAACTTTAATAGCTAACAAGAGTTTTATAGGTCAAAACATGCATCAACAATTATATTCTTTGTACACTGATGAGTGGAGAAGTTGGCAAATGTTAATCATGCCAGCTAAAGACTGACCTAGTTTTCTTCCCAATTTTCATATAGCTCTCTCTGCAGCAAGGAGGAGAATGCTAATGAGTTAGTTGCTGGGATCATACTTCACACTAAATTATAATGTGATTTAGTTGGCTTTGGAACAGCAGGGTACATGAACCAGCAAAATGGGTCATATTCAACAAACTATGGATAAACAAATTATGACTTAGTACAGTAGCTGAACCCAGTCACAGAATATTTTATTGCATATGCATGAAACACCAAGCAAGACTTGGTGCTAATCATGGCAAAAGAGCCACCTATGGCTGCTGCACTAGGTGATGTACCAAATCATAGACTAATATGTTTGTTGGTTGTCTTCAGTGTCTTAGTTACCCTTGTGGTGGCTAGCTGGTTGACCCTTGAAGCTGTGGCTAGATGGTAAACCGAATGCTGTCATCTAGAGATAAATGATAAACCATTAGTACACTGTGATTATGTATTAAATGCATAATGTACTAAATACATAATCATAAGGTAACTAAAGGCAACTTTCCCTAGCCAAAATTTAACCTATGGTGCTGATTCAGATGACTTGCTAACCCTTTTATGGCTTAGCGCATCATGTAATCACATTATAATAGAAGTTTAAAAGTTTCTATATACATTGCAGTGCTGAAAAAGAAGACTTATGACTGGTCCTCAAAGTTGCGGCTATTGCAGTGTCCATGCAGTCATGTGATCATGATTTGAGCCCTTGGCAACTGGCACATATTTATTTACAACAGTCACAGCGTCCTGCAGTCACACGATCATCATTTGTGACCTCACAGCTGGCTTCTGACTGTCATGACCTAAGACTCAGACTCTGACTCTGAAGAAATGCAACAAGAACCATTGGGTGGAAGTTTTACGAAGAGAGATCTGAATTTAAAATAAGGAGGAATTTCTTAAGTGTGAGAGTTATTAAGTATATATTAAGCAGTGGAATAGCATGCCTTCTGAAGCTGTGGGTACTCCACCATGGAGATTCTCAAGCAACGGTTGAACAGCCATTTTTCTGGAAAGATATGAGGATTCCTGCTATGGGCAGAAGAGAGGACTAGAAGACCTTCAAGGTTCCTTGCCATGTTGTGCATGGCATCTGTTGCTCAGGTAACTGCTTGAACACTAAGTCAGTGGAGTTCCTGAGGGAACTTCCTGAGGACTCAGATCAGGATCAGTGGAGCTTCTATTCTCTGGTGGAAATAATCAACAATCTTAATGGCACTTGACTATAAAAGCATTAGAGGCAACCTTGATGCTATCTTGGGTTATCTTGGGGTTGCCCCTTCCCAACAAAACCACTCTGCAAAATCAGATTCAATTTGTAAGCAATACAGCTGATGCTAATCCATTATGTCTGCTAATGGATTGCCCTTTGCATGCTGGATCCATGACCACAAAACACAGTTGAAATTTGGCTGCTTAGATTATGCAGTTCATGGCTATGCTCACCTTGGCTACTGTGTGAGCCATGTCCAGGACCTAGGCATGAGACAGCACCCACCTCTGCTTGCACCATGGGAAGTGCTATGGCCTATAGTGGCAGGCATCCCCTCATTCTCACTTTATCCCCACCAGTGCATGATGAAGGAGAAATAACAAGCATATACTTAACTTTGGCTGGAGCAAATGTCTGAGATAAAGTGAATGCAAGTACATTGGTGCCATTGGAAGGGCACCATTTGCCTGCTTAAGTTTTGGTAAGTGGACAGATCTGGCATTCACAGGTAACTGAGACATAGAGGGGATACCATCTGGCATTCTTCATCATGCTGAATGGCTAGTCATCCAAATGGCAGCACTAATCACATCTGACACCTTTAGATCACTCCTGGCTGTCTGGCAGCTACTTTAACTATTGCACAGGCATCTTGTTCTGCTTATTGTTATTCAGCATCACAGGCTGCCTAATGTTACCAGAGGTCAGAAGACACCTGGATGATACCTAAACAGGTGTCTAAATATCCCCTAGGCTAAAAAATGATTGATGTCCTTTTCCCTGCTGACCTATGCTTTGCAGTGGTTGCAGCACAAGCTGGAGTACATTTATGCTACAGTATGTTGCCTTGGGGCCTGCAGCATATCCACTTTGATAGTAGTGGGAGATCTGCTGGCATGTTTGTGTCATCACTACCAACCACCTTGTGCTGTTGCTCAGATTCCTGCTGCTGCTGACCTTTGTCTTCAGCCTCTACTTTTGTGGAAAGAACTCGCCCCTCAGACTGGGCTCTTCCTCAGCCTTACCCACAATGATGCACTATTGTTACTTCAGGAGGAGTGGGCATAGTACTAAGTTCCTGCCAGCAGTTGCCTCCTCTCCAAAAAACAAAGCCCAAACCTTTGACAATGCCCTTTCTCTAATTTGCTTTGTAACTGGCTTATTCAGTTAGTTTTTTTATAGGGCAAGATGTATTTTGGATAACTAGCTAGCTCTGAATTGGGTGGGGTGGGATAGGGGTGAAACTTAAAGGAAAGCCTCTTTTTAAAACAGAAAAAAGGGGTTTCTTATTCATGTCTCTCTGTGTGTATATTTGTGTATCTAGTAAGCAGCAGTGCTATCACTGCCTGTACACAAAACTAATTGGAAGAATTAGTTCCCCCATTTGGGGAAGGGGGTTTGTTTGAGAGGGAGGAAATACTCTTTTGAACATTTAAAAGGGGGCTGATTTGAAAAACAAGGGAACAAGAATGGTGAACTAATCCCCCCTCCCCTTTCTCAAACCATCACACTGAATCAAATCTGAAATTGAAGGTGCTGTGAAGGTTGTCTCAAAGGCACACTAGAAAACCAGGGACCATGACCACTCCAGCATGAAATCCCATAGTCCCTCCCAGTAATTTCTTCCTCTGTAGCTTGCTGTCAGATCACAGCAGTTGGATCCAGAGTGGCTCCTTCTGTTGCTATGTATTCCTTCAATGTCTGCCGCTGTTTTGCCCCAAAATTCCACCTGGCCTTAGTGACAGCTATACAAATGTGACCAATCTTTCCTGCTGTATTGGCTCAGATGGGTGAATCTGAAAGTAACACTCTGGTTGCCACTTCCAATCAAAGCAGGTAAAACAGAATGGAACACCCATAACCCTTTTACCCAGAACAATGATGTTTTGAATGGTATCCAAAACAAATCCTATTTCAATTTGTGCCCTTGAACAAAACATCCTTGGTTCAAGCATGGACAATTTAAACCACCTGTTTCATGCACAGAATATTTTGCACATCCCTGAATTTAATTTATTAAAATATTTAGCTTGCTTTTTAATAAAAGTAATGCCAAAACAGATTAAAAAGGATGAGATAGAGCTCAAGAACGTGTCAAAACATATTAACAAAACTGGATCAGAAAATACGTTAAATATATTTCTCTTAGCATTAACAGAAGGCTATCAGCACACATAGTTAGGAAAAATTAGGACAAAAAGCATGTCTTAAAATGAATTAACGAAAAATTATTGTAAGGAAAATGGTAACAGAGGTTATCATGGTATTCTGCAGATTTCCTAAAGCAAGCCCTGAATAATACACAACACTGACATGTACACAATGCACATTACTGTTATTGAAAAAGTGATTTATATGTCTTAGTATGTTGTTTGAACTCAGTCACTGTAATTTATTAAATAAACAATGGTTAAGCATGCTATTGCAAACCATAATGTGATTTGTTAAACTATGGGCATAGCAAATTGTGTGAACCAAACCATTGACTTAACAATGGTTTATGGCTTGATATAATGTAGCTTATTCAACAAACCATGCCTCAACAGTTGGTTGCACAATGTATGAACCAGGACCCAACAGCATAAATTAGCATGAATGTGATGTGAACCAGTCTGAACTTCCAAGACTGCGTTCATTTACTGTCCATATAACTTGTTAGCTGCAAAAGGGGAGGAAAGTGGAGGGGGACGGGGTGTAAAATTGCAGCGCGCGCTTATTACCTGAACTTTGTTTTCTTGTGTTATACCAGTATTGCCAATAACTCTCAAGGTTGGAGGGCGACTAACTAAATATCCAATCTGTTATTTATATGGGAACCAGTGATAGAGCTGTTATTATGACAGAAGAGAAAACCCTTGTGTATTTTTATTGAAGACATTAAAAACTGCTAACTGAATGATTTAAGGCGGATTTCCTGGTAAACCGAAGAAAACACTGAGCAGGAAAGACCTAACGTTCCACACTTTTCAAACTACCAGTAAGACGCGCCGTCACCTGCTGTTCCCCACTGCGCATGTCTCAACTGTACAGGGACAAAAGACCGCTAGCGCCGTCCGTTAAAGCTGTTGCCCATGCGCATGCGTAGCTTTTTTGGACTAGTTAAAATGGCGGCTCCCGTGGATCTTGAGCTGAAAAAGGTAAAGAAAGGGAAAACAGGGTTGGGCTTGGGCTTGCCTGGCAGCAAGGAGGATTTGGAAGTTAGGCTAATGTTGTCCATTAGCAGAGGAGTCCGGTTGGGTTTTGATGGTTGGTGTCGCCTCCCGAGAGGGTCTCCGAGGAATTTTAGGCCACTTCTGTATGAAGAATATCAGACTTCTTAGCGTTTAAAAGCTTATTCTTGATTGAAAGATAAACTTCCCTTCCAGTCGAGTTCGACGTCATAGAACATCAGCAAATTCTGCTGGTGAGTTCATCTGATCTATCTCCTCTTCCCAGCTTGGCGAATGATCTCCGCAAACTTTTTACTTCTATTGTTTCCCCTCCCTCAGCAATATATATTTGGAAGCATTTTGTCTGTGAACCGAATTGTGGCGACAATTTATTTCTCATGTAATCCATTTTCTCTTTAAGCAAGTGTCATTGCTCATTGTTCGTAGGAGAATGTTTAACAGAATGTTTTGGTGGGAATTTATTTGAATCTTTTGGCCCTAAATTTCGTTGTGTATCTAATTCGAAGAATGAAGGGAGAAAAGCATCGTTATTGATTTAATTCTATTTGGAAACTGTAGTCAAGTGATAGTCAAATTTAAATTAGGTTGCTTTTTGTCTTGGATCTATATAACAAACATCTAGATGTAAACATTTTGGGTAGGGGTTAAGATATGTTTTAACATTCATATATTTAATCCTACACAAGTTGCATAAAAGATAAAACTAACAAAATTTAAAATGTGTAGTATTTCAATTCAAACTGAGCTAACTTGTTGCAAACTGTAATTCTAGAAGTTTAAGGTATCAAACCAGAACACTTTGATGATATCTGTCAACTAATGACTCTTATTGACATGGATCTGTCTCCCTTTTCTGTTCTTCCTTCCCTGCTGTTATTTTTCCTAATTGTAATTATTTATAATAAACTATCCCCTTTCTGCAGGAAAAATATAAGGTCATTATACTTCTGATTTCATCTATCATTTAGGCTCCATCGAAGATAAGCACATTAGCTAACTGTATTTGACTTTCAAAACCTTCCATATCCCTTTACACTTTAAATTTCATTGTTTCTTGTTCACCCAGTTTTAATCTTCGGGGTCTGCTTTCCGTATGTGGAAGAAATGAATTAACCTATCATAAGCAAGGAAAAATCTCCACTCAATGATAAAACTCACTGGGTTCACACATAGCTAAGCAAGGGCACCAAACGTCTGTTCATACATTGAAGAGATAATGTGGCTTTTGCTTGTTATAGTGTATGAACCAGTTATAAGGGAATTTGTAGAATGCAGAGCAGATCTACAGTTGAGTGAGTAGTACTGCCCATTTACTTTGCAGAATTTTTGTATGCAATTATTATTGCAATTTTGTATTGCAATTATATAAACAAGGTAAATATTATTCTTTCCACTAAACTGTCCCTCAGAGCTGTGATGCAGGCCATGATGGTAAATTCCCATTTCATCACAACATTCTCTGAATTATATAATCTGATTGTCATTAAAGATATATGCATATTAGTCCTCATTTAGTGTTATTCCTGGTTTTCTTCTTTAAACTTTCTTGGTCTTTGGTGCGTAATCCACCTTTTTCTTTCATTTACAGTACCTGATGTTTACATATACAGTACATGCTGTTTGTAAGAGACTGCAGTGGGGGGAAAGGAGCTCTTCTCTATTTTGCCATCTTTAATCATGATGTCAGCCCCTACCTATACATTAGACATTCTGAAGTTGTCCTGGCTTTTCTCTTTGAATAGATGACTAGTTAGATATCTGCTAAAAAATTTAAAATGTGCACTATAAAGGGGCTCAGATGTTCTTTGCCACAGTGAAGTCAGTCACTTATATATATTTTTAATTTAGCTGCATTTGTATTGTTCTCCATGTCAGGCATTTTCTGAACTTCAAGCCAAGGTCATTGAAACCCAACAAAAGGTGAAACTGGCAGATATACAGATAGATCAGCTGAACAGAACAAAGAAGCATGCACATCTTACAGATACAGAGATCATGACTTTGGCTGAAGAAACAAGGATGTATGAAGGTATAGGACGAATGTGAGTAATTGCTATATTTCATCAGGTATCTTATTTACATTCAGTTTTCTTGTTTTCTCAACTGTTTTAATTTTCCTACAGCATTTATACCAAGTTTGTACGGCACAGTCAACCATATTGGTGTTGAGTTTAGCATATCATGCATACCAGGACTGTGGTTAAAAGAAAGATTGTTAACTCTAATCTGTAGAACCATTTGTCTTTGCTTTATTTGGTCTAGTCATGGTTTTGCATGTCATATGAATCTAACATGTCTGTCTCATGGTTAAACAGCCATTGGTCTGAGCAGAAAATGAGGTGAGATATCAGATTATCTCCAGTGCTTCAGGATTGTTCTAACCAGAAATAATTTTTAGGTAAAAAGGTACAGAGATTGGTCTTCTTTTTTTCTTCTTTTTTATTATGTTGTTATAAATCTTAATACATTGTGCTGTTTCAGTACAGCGATGTTTATTATTTATTGTTAAAGATTATTGACATTCTTTTATTTAGGTAGCTTAAAGTATTGAAAATAAAGGTCAAAGTAATCACAAGTGGTAGGCAAGGGATTTATCTTCTCCCCTACCACGTGTGATTACTTTGATCTTGATCAGTTACCATGTACCTATACTTTAAAAAAGTGACAGCTGGCTACTGCAAAGGTGGCTGGAGTTCTGGCCATAAAACAAGGAATCTTTCAGATGGTTCCTGACAGCAGTCAGCAGTACCTTCTGTAATGCACTGTATGGATATCTCTTTTTTCCCCAGACTTTTTCTTTTTGGTGATATACTTTTTTTAAAAAAATGGTTTATTGTTGTATTTTGTAGACAGCCTAGAGTTATGGCAAATTGGGGCAACCTATAAATTCCATAAATAAACATCAGTCAGCGGATAAAGCCTAGGCCTCCCAATTTCTGACCTCTTGTAGAAGTGGCCGCTAGTTTCAACTTCAGAATCCTTAAATTGATTTCCCAATTGAAGAACAGTAAAGTGGTGGGAAGGGACAATGCCTTCAGAATTCTTGGAAATAAGTCTTAATTGGTGGGTCTCTGTACTAGCTGCTGCGTGCGAATACCTTTACACATATCAGATGTAAAAACAGTAGAGAATTAACTACCTCCATTTCTGTCTCCAAGAGAGTCAAGCAGGGATGCATTCTAGCTTCTCTACTGTTCAGTTTTTATGTTAATGACATCCCTTGCAAAACCCAACTTCATCCTCCAGCCCTCACCCATAGGCCCATTTTTATTTTACTCTGTGCAGAAGATGCCACCAAGTTGGCCTTCGTGGTTGCTGAGGAGCAGTAATATTCTTTTGTTCAAGGGATGACCTAGACATTAGTTATGCTTAACACAAAGATCCTAGTTTTCACTAAAAAGTATTTTAACCTTATAATTGTCAAATCAATGATAAACCTATTGGGTGAGATTACCAGATTTGCAAACCACAAAAGCAGTAACTGTGTGCCTGCAGCCATCAAATTATTCAAACTGAATGTCTTAGGTTTGCTGCTATATGGTGTGAAGCTCTGTGCATGCAAGGATACTTCTACCCTGTAAGTAATTCAATCCAACTTTCTGAATTTTTGACACATTCTCTGTGTCCCTTGATCAGCTGGAAAGGTACTCTTTGGGCTGGAATTTGGCTGTCTCTCTCTCTTGAGGCCTGGCTTAGTCTTTGCCAACTTGCTATATACATACATGCTGTATGGCTGTTTACTAAATAAATATCTACACATATAAATTAAAACTTAACCAAGATAATTTGAGTCACAGATGAACTGAACCAGAATGTTAAGGCTACTGATAATGCAGTCTCAAATATGTAAATTTTCCAAAAACTTTACTGGTTGGATTTTTCTTTAAATAAACATTTTATGTATATTTTGTGGCACTGTAGTCACTTAGGAATTACAGAATCATAGAACTGGAAGGGACCAGTTTGGCTACTAAACCCAAATTTTGTTCTGTGCAGGAATTCATATTAAAGCATCCCTCACAAATATCTGTTCAGCCTCTTCTCCCCAGCCAAGGGAAGCCTACACCTCCCTTAAGGAATTGGTTCTATTTCAAACTGATCTTACAATTATGAAGTGTTGCCTAATATTCAAGTAGAATCTGCTTTCCTGTAATTCAAAACTATTGCTTCATGTTTTGCACCCTAGAATAAATAGTGAACAGGTAATACCTTTCTTCAGTGTGATCTTCCCTCAGGTATTAGAACAGTATTATCATATCCCTTCCCTGTCATATTTTCTCAAAACAGATCTCTGAATTTTTTCTTAAGATTTGGTTTCTGGTCCCCTATCGTCCTTATCTTTATTTGCATTTGTTTCAGTTTGTCTGAATCCCTTTTAGCAGGTGGTGCCAAAACTAGACAGTACTTAATATAGGATCTGATTAGAGCACAACAGAATGGAAATATTTACTTCCCCTAATATGGACAGTTTAATTTTATTGATGAGACCTAATACTGTGTTTCACTTTTTTGCAGCAATGTTATATTGTTGATATATATTCCTCTTGTGATCAATTATAATTCAAAAATTCTTTTACCAAGTCAAATATTCCCCATTCTGTAATTGTGCATTTGATCTCTTTTTTCTAAAATTGCATATGTCTCTGTTAAATTTCATTTTGTTATTTTCAGACAGAATCATCTTTCTGTCTGCTAGACTAATTATTATTTTATTTCTTATCATTATTATATTCTGGCTTTCAGGATAACAATTTTTCCAAAGCAGCTTGCAAGTAATATGAAAATTTGTAAATAAATCTACAATAAATATTATGGAAAGCCAAATAAATATTTCTAAAATCCTTTCTCCGAATAGCTAGTCATAATGGTCTGTTGGTTTGTTGAAGGTAAAGAAAGAATCCAGTTGAGCTGGCTTCGTAGATGTTTGTCACATGTCACCTCTGTCTCTTCAGGGCTACTTGCAGTAGGATGGTTGGTTCCTGCCAGGAATCCTACTTCTTCTTGTTCTGGGTTTGTTAAAAAATTGTTTTTTTTTTAATCATGTGATTGGCTACCCTCATCTTAAGTTTCCTTAAAAATCAAGAACTGCAGCATGGTAAGTTTCCTGCAAAGTTTCTGCTATTTCCACTACATATACCTATCGTTCCTTCTTTGTTAGATTCCTCTTGTTCCATCATCTAAAGGAGAAAATTGCCAGCAAGCCAACTCTGAAAGTTAGAGACCAGGCTTGGCAGAGTTTCTCTCCAAAAAGATGTCAGGATGTTTAACACCCCATTACTTATACTATATATGTCTTTGAAAAATCTGCATTTTGCAGAATAACTTGCCCCATCCTGAATGAAGTTAGTCCTTAATGGACTTGATGAGCCTTGGCAGTGGCTTTGTAACATCTCTAGCAGAGTACTTCATCAGCAAGCTTGCCTGGCCAGAGAGATCATGTAGAATGCATTTGTAGATATCCACATAAGCAGCTGAAAGTCACTGGTGGGCAAAACTTTTTGGCAGACGAAAAAGGAACAAGGCTACTGTTCTGTCTGACTAATTAAACAAAGAAGTTGAGGTGGCCTAGATCTGAAAATGTGCGAGGCAGTTCAGATAAAATTTTATTTATTTAAAATATTTGTATAGCTGCCCATCTTATGTATCATAACTCTGGCCAGCTTACAACAATAATGAAACAATAAAAAGTCTAATAGCGACATAAAAAACTCCTGGCACTTCACAGAGCAACACACCGCTCATATCCAACAGGGACACACTACTCAACATTTGTGGGAAAAGCCAGGGCTTCAGGACTTTTCGGAAGGCCAAGAGAGTAGGAGCCTGTCAAATCTCGGGGAAGGATTTTCCAAAGGTCAGGGACTGCTACTGAGAAGGTGTGCTGCCTAGGTCCTATTAGATGGCAACATTTAAGGGAAGGGACCTGGAGCATGCCCATTCTGTCGGACCTGGTGGAGTAGGTAGATACCCTCAGGGAGAGGCATTCCCACCAGTAACTGGTCCTGTGCCATGTAGTACCTTGAATTGCACCTGGAAAAGAACTGGAAGCCAGTGCACATAGCAAACCATGGAGTGCCCAAAACTCTGTGTGCCGCTGCATTCTGGACCAATTGTAAATTTCTGGATGGTTTTCAAGGGCAGCCCCATGTAGAGCGTGTTGCAGTAATCCATCCAGGAAGTGACCAGGGCATGAGTGACTGTGAACAAGGCCTCCCAGTCCAGGAATGGGCGCAATTGGTGCACAAGATGAATTTATGTGAAGGCCCCTTGACATTTCCAAATTGTACACCACCTCTGTCCAGGGCAAGAGTCAAAGATGATACCTCACCAGATTCATAGCACAGAATGGAAGCAATACTTAAGCATCTTTGTCATGACCTCTGAACAAATAGCCAAAATTGAGCCTAGCAGAGAATCAGTTTAATCAACACAACTTATGGATAATACCAAAAATCCATTTCTCTGGGTGTTCAGTTGGAGCTTTCTCCAAATGCACAAGATTGCTTCTACAATGCACATTTTGTGCATTTAGCAGTAACTGTGTAACACTCAGCAAACAAAGTTGTCCATTATGTCATCACTAGAATTCTAGAATTAGCTTTCCTTAACTGAACAACAGTTAAATGAACATTTTAAAAAAATCAGTTTTGATCATGAGCTTTAATTTTTTTTACAATGTTTATTTTAGAACACTCATATACTGCTGCGTTCCAAAGTGATTCTGGGTTGTTTAGAGTAATAATAATAAGAATGACATACAAATTAAAAACTCTATTAAAAATCAAGAAATACAAAACAAAAACCTCCACCTTAATGGTGAACATCACTCCCACTTTCTTTCTCACACAGCAATGGGCTGTAAGTATTTTCATTATTTGGATGAATTTGAATGAATTCTGTTCATTATCCCCATATTCAGAGGGAGTACCAGAAACACTTGCAAATATTCAGACAGGGTATTATGCATTTTACACATTCATCATAGTATTCAAATTAAGATATTGATGTCAGTTCACAAATAGTCCAAGCAGCAAAAGTCAACATTGGTGTATGTGCTTATATCAGGCTACATAAGTCTTTCAAAAGAATATGAACTAACTGAATTAATATGTACTGGCAAAAAGCCAAAATGCTGGACTGTCTTCTGAGAAACAGATACTACTTGAATACAACATAGACTAATTTATCATCCTGTACTTTGCATTGCTGGCTTTCCTTTTATGAAGCTGCAAATAGCTTTTGTTGAAGATATCCCTATCAGACCTAAACATCTGAAAGTAGCACACAGAATTATGATTATGTTATTGCTAGATAGTGATTAGTGAATTGGTGATAAAATGTCTGACTTAGTAGGATTTTAGTGCACGTAATTTCTCTGAATCTATTTCTGAATAAACTTACATGAGATTCAGTTATGAAACTCCTGTTATGTTGAAAGTGCTTTGTTCCTATGTAAATATGTATCAAATTGCAGTGTACAGTATATTCTTTTTTTTATGATGTTCAAGTATAATAATATGAAACCTCTTGTGATTCTGTGTGCTTTATTATATTAACATCAGAAGCATTTGTGCAATATCATTTCTCTCTTCATTTTTAAATTGATAGTGCAAGATAAATCTTTGTGCTTTAATATAATATATGCTCCACTTCAAATTTGTGCTTCAGGAATCTGGTAGTTAAGCAATAGCTTTGCTGCTTGTAGAGCTAAACCTGTACCACACGTTTCTTAAAATTTGATTTGATATTAAAAAAAATCTCTCTCTCTCTCTCTCACACACACACACCCACACACATACACACATACACACAGACAGAAGTTTGTAATGGAACTGAATATCTGATTAGAAAAGCATCAGAGCTGCAACATGGCCAGTAAATGGTTTGTTAACTATGAGATACAAATATAAAGGAGACTATAAAGGAGTAATAATGATACTCTATTTTTAAATTCAAAATGCTAATACAGGTAGTCCTCATTTAGTGACCACAATTGGGACTGGCAACTCAGTTGTTAAGTGAAATGGTTGCTAAGTGAAACCACAACTGTGCTTATGCTCTTACTTCAGCTTTCATTTGCTTTACAGACCTACAAAGGTCATAAATGTGAGGATTGGTCGTAAAGTTACTTTTTCATCACTGTTGTAACTGTGAATGGTCAATAAATGAGGCAATCACTAAAAAAGGACTACCTGTAAATGGAAACTGGCAGATTTTTCCTTAACAATTGTTATGAATTTTTAGCTACAGCTGAGCATTTTGAAGTTCACTGATGTCAATGTGGAAGAGATGCTCAAAACTGTAGAACTGAAAAGACCAATTACACCATTAATACTAATCCCATCTGTGCAGTAATCCAAATCAAAGCACCCATAACAATTGTCCAGCCTCTGAATATACAGTGGGGCAAAAAAGTATTTAGTCAGCCACCAATTGTGCAAGTTCTCCCACTTAAAAAGATGAGAGAGGCCTGTAATTTTCATCATAGGTATACCTCAGCTATGAGAGACAAAATGAGAAAAAAAATTCCAGAAAATCACATTGTCTGATTTTTAAAGAATTTATTTGCAAATCATGGTGGAAAATAAGTATTTGGTCACCTACAAACAAGCAAGATGTCTGGCTCTCACAGACCTGTAACTACTTCTTTAAGAGGCTCCTCTGTCCTCCACTCGTTACCTGTAGTAATGGCACCTGTTTGACCTTGTTATCAGTATAAAAGACCCCTGTCCACAACCTCAAACAGTCACACTCCAAACTCCACTATGGCCAAGACCAAAGAGCTGTCGAAGGACACCAGAAACAAAATTGTAGACCTGCACCAGGCTGGGAAGACTGAATCTGCAATAGGCAAGCAGCTTGGTGTGAAGAAATCAACTGTGGGAGCAATAATTAGAAAATGGAAGACATACAAGACCACTGATAATCTCCTTTAATCTGGGGCTCCACGCAAGATCTCACCCCGTGGGGTCAAAATGATCACAAGAATGGTGAGCAAAAATCCCAGACCCACACGGGGGGACCTAGTGAATGACCTGCAGAGAGCTGGGACCAAAGTAACAAAGGCTACCATCAGTAACACACTATGCCGCCAGGGACTCATATCCTGCAGTGCCAGATGTGTCCCCCTGCTTAAGCCAGTACATGTCCGGGCCTGTCTGAAGTTTGCTAGAGAGCATTTGGATGATCCAGAAGAGGATTGGGAGAATGTCATATGGTCAGATGAAACCAAAGTAGAACATTTTGGTCTAAACTCAACTTGTTGTTTTTGGAGGAGAGAGAATGCTGAGTTGCATCCAAAGAACACCATACCTACTGTGAAGCATGGGGGTGGAAACATCATGCTTTGGGGCTGTTTTTCTGCAAAGGGACCAGGACAACTGATCTGTGTAAAGGAAAGAGTGAATGGGGCCATGTATCATGAGATTTTGAGTGAACACCTCCTTCCATCAGCAAGGGCGTTGAAGATGAAACGTGGCTGGGTCTTTCAGCATGACAATGATCCCAAGCACACTGCCCGGGCAACGAAGGAGTGGCTTTGTAAGAAGCATTTCAAGGTCCTGGAGTGGCCTAGCCAGTCTCCAGATCTCAACCCCATGGAAAACCTTTGGAGGGAGTTGAAAGTCCATGTTGCCCAGCGACAGCCCCAAAACATCACTGCTCTAGAGGAGATCTGCATGGAGGAATGGGCCAAAATACCAGCAACAGTGTGTGAAAACTTGTAAAGACTTACAGAAAACGTTTGACCTCTGTCATTGCCAACAAAGGATATATAACAAAGTATTGAGATGAACTTTTGATATTGACCAAATACTTATTTTCCGCCATGATTTGCAAATAAATTCTTTAAAAATCAGACAATGTGATTTTCTGGATTTTTTCCCCCATCTTGTCTCTCATAGTTGAGGTGAAATTGATGATGAAAATTACAGGCCTCTCTCATCTTTTTAAGTGGGAGAACTTGCACAATTGGTGGCTGACTAAATACTTTTTTGCCCCACTGTATCCAGTGAAGGGGAGTCTACCATTTCTCTGGGTAATTGATTACATATTCAAACTGTTCTGTTTGCATTAACAACAACAATAATTTTATTAAATTTAATAATATACATGTTTATGCAAGTTTAATAAGTTATTATTATTAATGTTAAACTGGAATCTGACTCCTTGTGACTTAAAATCATTATTCTATGACCTGCTCCATAGGATGTTAAAAAAATATATTCTTTTGTATAACATCTTTACAGGTATTTGAAAAGTGGTCTCATATCCTTTCTTCCTTCTTACGTTTTTAAAATTATGAACTTCTCTATCACTAATTAATAGTAAAATGTCTTTAAAATCCAATCCTTTTCTTCATTTACCAATGCCATGTTGTCTCAATTACTGTTTTAGAGATGTTCCACCATTTTTATAAAAGGTTGCAGTATGAGCAGTGGTATAAATCTACCATCCAGTTAACTGTCTAGCTATGCAAAAATACTAATTTGGAAGCCATATGTTTATTTCTGTTTTCTTAAGTCATGTAAATATATTAGAGTTGTAAACAGCTCCCATTTCCTCAAGCAAGCTGATTCAAATATTAGATATAGTAAGACTGATAGTGTTATTAGGGTAAGTAGTGCTGTTTTTTCCCTTGCTCTGGAAGAACTGTATCTCATCATTGCATCTTCTTGCTAAGAATAAATTATAGATTTCACTTGAAGAAGGCAAAGGGTTGGATCAGCGAATGATCACACTTAAGCTAAGCAGATTAGAAGAAGATTAAAGTTTATCAGAGAAAGTAAGTCTCCAGAAAGAAGAGAATCAAAGGACCATGTCCAGTGGTTGAGAGTAAGTACCAGGAGCAAAACACATAGAAGATATTCTACATCACAACAGCAGAAACAGTTTTCAGGTTGCCACAGGAAAAAAAAGGCTTTCGGTGTACATGGGAAGAAGAAAAAACATTGTGGAACAGGAGTCAGGATAGTGGATCCCTGAAGGAATGGGGGATACAACAGCATTCTACAAGAAGACAAAAGAGTTCTGATAATAGAAAACTCACTATTGAAAAAAATGTGTGGCAACCAGACCAAACATTTGAAAATAATGCTGCATATCAGGAAGATAAGGAACATAATAAAACAACTGTCAGCATTTATAAGTTCATTGACAATTATCCTCTTCTCTTAATCCATGTGGTACTGCAAAGGTCAGCTGCATTCATATCATTAATATTCGTCAAAAATCTGGGAGGAAAGCTCAAGAAATGTGAAGCCTCCAGTGATCCATTTATCTGTCCTTCCAATCTATGAAAAATGATTAAAAAGGGAAAGATAATTATAATCTTGTAGAAGAAAAATATTGCCCCTATCTCAAAACTATTGGAAAAGGATGATCAGGGAAACTACAAATCAGTTAGTCTGACACTAATGTTTGGCAAGATTCCAGAGCAAATAACAAAAAGATCAAACAGTAATCACTTTGAACATAATGCAGTCATTATCAGAAGTCAGCCTGGATTTGTCAAGAAGTCTTGCCAGACCAACCTTATCTCATTTTTCTTATATCCCTGTGAGATTGTGGGAATGTTGGAAATATAAAATAACATGATTTCAACACAACATTGACAAATTATCTCATAACTTTCTTATTAACAAGGTAGTCAAATGTGGGCTGGATGGTATGACAAAAATATATAGCTGGCTCCAAAGGTTAGTTGTTGTTTCAGTTGAGAAGCCAATAATTTACTAGGTTTCAATAAAAAAAACTATATCCAATGTATAAGGGAATTAAATTCCAATTTAGCAGACGTAAACATCTAGCTCCAGTGTAAGCAATAAGATGACCATGAATCTTTACCCTTAAAAGCAGGCCAGGCATTCATTAAATTCATAGTGTCTATTTATACAGAAAAAAAATCTTGTTTGATCTACTTTGTAAATTGTTCACATTGTAATAATGATGTATTACAATAGCATCTTGAAAAGAACAAGATAGTCTTTTCTTATATTAATTGATAATATTAATGGAACACCATTGGATATTATAGTAGGACCTATATTGCAAATATCTATCCAATCAACTAAAAACAGGTTTGAAAAATAAGTCACGAACAAGTGCTAGGCATGTTTTCAAAAAGTATGTTCTAGTAATTGATTTAATTTAAAACTATATTAAACTTAAAAAAGAATTGCATTGTTTTCCATGTATAGGAATTAATGTACAAGGCATAGTGCCCCAAAACATCAGCTACACTAATTGTTCAGGCAGAGGTTGACATTTTTTAAAAAACACATGTCCATTCTGGAAAGAACTCAAGACTCTATTTTGGGTTCTGCTTAAACTAGAATAGATCATGCAATGGGAACAGAATTTGTTTTCTTTAGCAATTAAGCTCTGCCCATCCTATATACTGATCAGTTTACTTAGCTGCCTAATCCACCTTTTCTACCAATCATTACCCAAGTCTTCGGTCTTTCACTCCAGTTTGCTCTCATAGCACCATCTATATCACCAAGATGGACAACAATTTCAGCAGCAAGAATCTGTTTACAGATTTTGGAATGCTGGAATATGCCAACAAAACTATATCTAACTTTTGTGGCAAAGATTAACATGGAGTCTTTATGACAATTGTATATTAACAAGCAATGGAAAGGGAGGTGATCCATCCTCACCCCCAAAGTGAGCCATAATGGCCAGATTCTAAACCTTACTGGTTAATTTTTCAAAGTTAACGTCTAGTGCTTCTAGAAGTCAAGGTAGGGGTAAAATGTAAAGTTCCTATATTCCCATTTTGCATCAAAGATCTGTTCCTGCTTTTCATTTTTTTAGCAAATGGATGAACAGTGCTAGCAATGATTAACATAGACTGCCTGGAGAGGAAATTGATTGATTTGTACATTGCAAACTGTCTTTTTAAACAATTTTTTTTAAAAAATCCATTTTAGTGTGAATTAATTGCGGCTTTATTTTTAAAATAAAATCAGATAAGAACAAAGATAGGAGCTTAAAATGTTTCTTAGTTTTAAAAAGTTATTTTTTTTAGTATAGTTTTTTTTTAAGAATCTAAATGCTTGTAGATAGTCTCTGTCATTCTTAATGCATCTTGCAAAATGCAAGATGGTGGTTGACATGATGAGCTATGAAAACCCTGCAAAGTAGCTCAACATTGATGTGTCCAGAGGTGGTATGTGGCACATTGAAATAAGTAAAAACAGCTGTATAAAAGGGGTTGCTTCTGTCCACTTTATTATATGACAGAGTTGGGTATGTCAGGAGGGACATAAAAATAACTGGAATAGAATACATAAGAAATGTGTGTGCTAAAATGAGGAGAGATGGAATCCATAATTATTCAATCAGTGATGAATACAAAAGCATGACGTCTACAGGATCTCACTGATTTCCACAGACTGACAAAAGCAGCATTGCACTGCAAGCTCCACTCCTTTTGGGTATGCATGCAACCTTGCAACTTACACAGAAAAGGGGCAGGGCTTGTTTTGTAATGTAGTTTTCATCAGTCTGTCCCCCCTTGCTCCCCCCCATTCGTGGTTGCCACTGTATGAATGTGAGTGACCAGCGTGAAGGAAATACACTGAGATGGTTTGTTCATACAGGAAGAATGAATGAGAATCAAATAACTAAATAAATACATGAAAGAAGAAAGAATTGTATGAGAGGAAGGGGAAGATGGAGAAATTCATGGCTGGATGGAGCTGATGAAATCCTCAAAAAGAGAAATGTGAGAAGTTTAAAGAACAAAGGCCAGTATGTGAACTGTTGTAGTAAAAGCAAAGATGGTTTGTAAGGATAAAAGAATTAAGTATAATAAATTGAATTTCTTTTTCTTATCATTCCTTTGGCTTGCTTTTTTTTTACTTCTTTTCTGTGCTTTACCTAATGTTTTCCCTAAAAGGGAATAGAATGATTGTTCTGTATGTATGGTGTATATATGTAGTCTTCCAGCTGGATATTGTGATGTTCTGATTTATGATCCATGGTTCCCTGCCAACTTAAAGCATTATCTTGTCATCCTCTGCCCTACTCTTTAATTAGCAAATAGTAAATCCTTGTTATCTTTCTTAATTTATATGAATGCTCTGTGGGTGATAAATTATATACAGTATCTAAAATCAAGAAGGTAAAAAAAGAAGGAATCATCACACCTCCCCTCCTTCCAAGCTGTGAAACAGTAAAAGGCTGAATTTATTCATGAACTTAAGAGAAATTAGTAATGCAAGAAACAAAATTATTTGGAGCTACTTATCATTTTAAAAGTTCATCATTTACAGTCTTTTAGAACAAGTGAATTTTAACAGCTGAAATGAAATGAAGAATCATCTGAAGATGATGCACAAGACCTTACTCTCTGGATCAGAAAATAGCTGAGTTAAAAGTCTTAGTTACCAATTCACACATAAAAAAATCACTTTAAAAATTCCGATAAATGTACTACAGATTTTGAAACAGAATTGAAAGTAAATGAAGATATTCAAGATGAAATTATCTGTGTACAGAGTATTTCACAGAAATAAAGTATGATTTTTAAACATTCCTGTTAAAACTGAGCAAGATCAGTCCATAGTTTTTCTTTTTTTAACATAAATTAATATGTTAGATTTTGATTAGATTTGTAGGATCAAAAGCACCAGGTAATATATTACATTCATCTCAGCAGGTAGAATCTTGCTGATACGGACAGTGAATTAAGGATAATGATCTTTTCCAGATCTGTCTCCACAACATATTTAATATGGCTCATTTGGCTGTGCGATGAAAGGCATTTTTTTTCCAGTGATTTTTTTTCACTTGTTTCTGGACTCTGGACTAAATACTTTTTTTTATCAGGAAGCAACAGAAAAGTTCATTGATCTGGAATTTGCTGAAGATGTCTTTTAAAATATCTGATATTTTTCATATTTTAAAAAGAAAAATGGGTCACCTTGGTTTGGGGTGGAGTTCCTGTGTTTTCTGAACCCCCCTTTTCTGTTTCTTTTATAAGGTATTGATCACTATTTTTCTTATATTGTTTTCCAGTACTATTTTTTACTAAATGTGCTAATTGTTTTTTTTTATTTTTAGCTACTTATATTTTTTTATGTTTAATGAAAGAACTAAAATGAAAATACTTTATTTTCCCTTGACCCACAACATTTTTTTCATGTACTGTTTTTATATTCATATCATCTTTAGTTATTTCCTACAATGTGGAAGGCCTTACATGTCCTTTCAAGACAGAATTTTAGTAAATCAAATAATTTAAAACTTTCCAAAAGACCATTTGGAAGATGGATAGTCAAATGCATATAATTTCAAAATCTGCTAGAGGTGTTGTGAATTAAGTCTTCAAAATTTTTAGTGGAGCAAGAAATAAGTGATCCAGAAATATAATTTTAATAATGGTGATTAAATTTTAAGATAATTACACTGCATTTATTCGTTATTATGGCCCCACTAAGCATGTTGAACATACATGCTTTTGAGTATCTTTTTACTTTAGCAGTGAATCAGATACATTTTTGGCTGGAAATGTTAATCAAGTTTTAAATTCTTATAGCATTGTTAACACCTCTTCAATTTTTTTTTTTTTTGGTACCTTTGAGTCAGTCTTGACTTCTGGCAGCTGTCTGGACAAGTCCATGAAGGGTTCTTGGGAAGATTGTTGGAAGTGGTTTTTCATTGTTTTCTTCATGGGGCTGAGAGAGGGTGACTAGCCCTAAGTCACCCAGCTGGCTTTATGCCTAAGGCAGAATTAAAACTCACAGTCTCCTGGTTTCTAGCTGGGTTCCTTTAACCACTACAACATACTGGCTCTCAAGTCTGGGTGTTAATATTCTCATGAGGACAATTTTTTTTTTAGTTTATTGCTGTAATATACTTAACTACTCGATTAATTCTGCCCTGAATAGCTAGAAACCTTATATAGTGAAAATCAGTAGCTTTACTATGAATTAAAATCAGTTCTGTCATTTTATGTGTTTTGCTGCAGGAGCCAATATGCGCCACACTGAACTTTGCTTAGTCATTTGTAGGACCTTATCTGTGAATGTTTAATAAATTAGATTGTTCTGTTTTCTTCTCCCTTTTGTTCATATTTTTGTAGGTTTATTCTTCATCCAAAAGAAGTAATTCACAACCAGCTCTTAGAAAAACAAAAAATAGCAGAAGACAAAATTAAGGAACTGGAGGTAAGTTTGGCATATCTAAAAATGATTGCATTTATTTATTTATTTAGCATTTTTATTCTATATGGCTCATCTATATAAAGTGATGCCTTAGCAGAATGGAAGTTTCAATGGAAATCGGCTGTGAAGCCTGAGATAAGAAAACACACTAACTATGCCCAAAATTTAAAGGCATAATTTGTCTCTTCCTTTCTTTTATACCAAAAAGTGTTAAGGCGGGGCAATTTTGAGATTCTTCCTCATCTCTTCTTGCCTTTCTGGGCTAAGTTCATGTTTTCCTTATGGTGGCTACATGCCTCAACTCTTCCAAATGATGGTCAATTAACAGTGTTGGAATAGCTCTTCTAAATATCTTAACAACTCATCTCTCAGTTCATAAGCAAGTCCTTCTCAAAATTGGTCAATCAAATCCAAATAATCCTACCCCACATCTCTGGCAAATAATTAAAACTTGATATGATTCACAAACTTTATCATTATCTTGTTTCAGCTTGCAAGTTTCTTAATTTGTTGTTGTTTTTCTGGTCAAATCATCAAATGGAGCTCTGAAACTTTGCCTGAAATTAGTAATTCAGTAATGGATCAGTTCCTTCAATGAGGAGCACAGCCAATTTGTTAGCCCTTTCTTTTAGCAAACCAGAGCAAAAGTCATTTTGATGTGATCTATAAGAAATTCTGCCAGTCAACCTGCCATGAACAATTCATGCTGAGTCATGAAAGTCAGAAATTGTTCCTGGGCTCTTCTAAATGTCTCTGGTATGCTCCTGTGAGAGTACAGAAATATTGGCTGGGCTGCTGCTTGCTGTACTGCTCCATGCTGAAGCAAGCCTTGTCCCAAATGCTGTATGAGCTGTCCATTACAGAGTTCTTGGGGTTCTCTGAGCTTGGTTATTTTCTTGCAGACGTTTCATTACGTGGCTAGGTAACATCTTCAGTGCTAGAAGGGAGTGGGGTTTGCTCTCTGTTTCTATACAGTAGCTTTCCCTCTCAATGTTGGTGGAGGTGTTGTTTTTTCCTTGGTAATTACTTGATTAGGCTGTTATTTACTCCTTGCTTGTTTGTCTGAGTTGGTAGTTCCTTGATTAAGGTATTGTTTACTGCTTGATTGTTTGTCTGGTGTTAATCCTGGTGTTAATCTCTGCTTATCTGGGTGTAGATTGCTGGTGAGGAGGTGTTCTGGTCTTTTTGTTTCCTTTTAAAAACAAACAACACCCCCACCAACACTGACAGAGCAAGCTACTGTATATAAACAGAGAGAAAACCCCACTCCTTTCTAGCACTGAAGATGTTAACTAGCTGGGTAATGAAAAGTCTGCAAGAAAACAACCAGGCTCAGAGAACCCCAAGGACTCCACAATTCAACCCTGAGCTACAGTGGGGCAAAAAAGTATTTAGCCACCAATTGTGCAAGTTCTCCCACTTAAAAAGATGAGAGAGGCCTGTAATTTTCATCATAGGTATACCTCAACTATGAGAGACAAAATGAGAAAAAAAATCCAGAAAATCACATTGTCTGATTTTTAAAGAATTTATTTGCAAATCATGGTGGAAAATAAGTATTTGGTCACCTACAAACAAGCAAGATGTCTGGCTGTCACAGACCTGTAACTACTTCTTTAAAAGGCTCCTCTGTCCTCCACTCGTTACCTGTAGTAATGGCACCTGTTTGACCTTGTTATCAGTATAAAAGACCCCTGTCCACAACCTCAAACAGTCACACTCCAAACTCCACTATGGCCAAGACCAAAGAGCTGTCGAAGGACACCAGAAACAAAATTGTAGACCTGCACCAGGCTGGGAAGACTGAATCTGCAATAGGCAAGCAGCTTGGTGTGAAGAAATCAACTGTGGGAGCAATAATTAGAAAATGGAAGACATACAAGACCACTGGTAATCTCCCTTGATCTGGGGCTCCACGCAAGATCTCACCCCGTGGGGTCAAAATGATCACAAGAACGGTGAGCAAAAATCCCAGACCCACACGGGGGGACCTAGTGAATGACCTGCAGAGAGCTGGGACCAAAGTAATAAAGGCTGCCATCAGTAACACACTACGCTGCCAGGGACTCAAATCCTGCAGTGCCAGATGTGTCCCCCTGCTTAAGCCAGTACATGTCCGGGCCCGTCTGAAGTTTGCTAGAGAGCATTTGGATGATCCAGAAGAGGATTGGGAGAATGTCATATGGTCAGATGAAACCAAAGTAGAATGTTTTGGTCTAAACTCAACTTGTTGTTTTTGGAGGAGAGAGAATGCTGAGTTGCATCCAAAGAACACCATGCCTACTGTGAAGCATGGGGGTGGAAACATCATGCTTTGGGGCTGTTTTTCTGCAAAGAGACCAGAACGACTGATCCGTGTAAAGGAAAGAATGAATGGGGCCATGTATCGTGAGATTTTGAGTGAACACCTCCTTCCATCAGCAAGGGCATTGAAGATGAAACGTGGCTGGGTCTTTCAGCATGACAATGATCCCAAGCACACTGCCCGGGCAACGAAGGAGTGGCTTTGTAAGAAGCATTTCAAGGTCCTGGAGTGGCCTAGCCAGTCTCCAGATCTCAACCCCATGGAAAACCTTTGGAGGGAGTTGAAAGTCCATGTTGCCCAGCGACAGCCCCAAAACATCACTGCTCTAGAGGAGATCTGCATGGAGGAATGGGCCAAAATACCAGCAACAGTGTGTGAAAACCTTGTGAAGACTTACAGAAAACGTTTGACCTCTGTCATTGCCAACAAAGGATATATAACAAAGTATTGAGATGAACTTTTGATATTGACCAAATACTTATTTTCCGCCATGATTTGCAAATAAATTCTTTAAAAATCAGACAATGTGATTTTCTGGATTTTCCCCCCCATTTTGTCTCTCATAGTTGAGGTATACCTATGATGAAAATTACAGGCCTCTCTCATCTTTTTAAGTGGGAGAACTTGCACAATTGGTGGCTGACTAAATACTTTTTTGCCCCACTGTACATATATTCTCTTCTGTTGTCCATTGCATTATGCAGATTTGCTATTAGTAAATCCCCTTGCTCTTGGTGTTGTAATCATGCTTTGGCAAGTTGTTCATGGACAGTGGGGTTCCCATTAAGATCTAATGCCATCTTCACAATCAAAGACAGGGTTCAGTGTCTCTCCTAACAGACAGCAGTGAGGCTTTCAAGATGGATATCAGCCCTTCAAGGTAGGCCAGGTCAGGAAACAAACTGTATGATCTACCAGAACTTTATTTTATTGTAATAGTGTATAATAGCAGAACCTTGAAAGCCTGACAAAGTTTTTTGCTCTTTCTCCCTCTTCTACAAAAAGTGGGGCAATCTTTAGTTCCTTTCCCATCTTTTCCTGTTTTCCATGCTAAATTCATGTTTTCCTAATGGCTGCTGCATCCCTTCTTCAAGGCTATAACCATACTGCTCTATGTTTTTCTTGAGGAAGGGGAAATTCTCGCCTATTTTACGTCAGTGTTAGTCCTCTCATGAATCCACCATGATTTTCTGCAGCAAAACTCCTAGATCTAATCTCTTTAGGATTTTGAATGGAATTGTTTGAAAATCCTATTTCACATATGTTTAGTTTAATATCAGGCTGCTATGAAAAATGCCCTCTATTTTATTGCTTCATTTAAATTTTTTAACTAGAATTTGGCCAAGTTAACAAAGCACAAAGCAATTTGAAACAACAAAAAGCATGTATGAACAACAATCGTATCAATGTGAATATCTCTTAAGACTTGGGGAAATAGCTTGTTATTTGGCAACTTAAATGTTAATTGATTGATTAGGTAACCATGAAAGCAATGCTGTTTCTTCATTTTTGTTGTGTATTAAGTAGTAAACAGTATGATGTTCTGACTGAAAGTTTCCAATTTCAGTTTGTTTCAATTTGCATGATGCTTAAGATATCCACATCTAGTTGATTTATTTCATTTAAATATTACTACTTCAGCTTATTTGATTATCTGAATTCAGTACTTTGTGGCTTCTGCTGTTTGTTGTAGGAAATTATTCAGTTTTTAAAATTTCAGAAACTTGTTGGCTTAAGCAGGACTGCTGGAACTTTGTCTAGCTGAAATCTTAACCTTCGCGCATTTGAAGTGTTTTATTATGTGAAGCAGTAATAGCGTAGCCAAATTCTGTCGGAAACAGAAGTTTTAGGTGTGAATAATTCAGACAACTATTAGCTAGGCTTCTTTTGGTGCCAGTATTAATGGCTGTCTTAATTTCATATTCACTTCTTTTAGTGGGCCTGTTTTTTGCTCTAGATTGTTGCAATCTTCTGTTAAGGCCTTACTATCAAACAAAACAGTGGGTTAATCATAATTTTTATTCTCCTCTATGGTATAAGTGGGTCCTAGAAGCATTCTTCAAGTAGAGGCTCTGTTAAAGCAATGTTGTTTGGTAACCTCCAAATTAATTGTTGAAATATAGTGATTAAGGATTTGGATTAGGACTGAGTCCCAGGTTTTAGTCCACTTTCAGCCATGGAAGCTTACTTGGTAACTGGACCAGTCACTCTCTCTCAACCCAGTCTATCTCATGAGATGCTTGTTAGGGGAATAAAATAAATGTAAGCTATACTTTGCTTCTGGAGGAAGGGCAAGTTTTATATTTATATAAATATCTAATCTGAGAATCTAAGAAAATAAAATCAGGTGGGCATAGAGCAGATGGGGTACAAGAAGAGTGTCCATGAGCTCATCAGTGTTGGAAATCCAAGATTTACATCATATTCTGATTGTTTTGCAGTCCTTTTGAGGTTGAATGTGCCTTGGACATGATTTTGTTATTAACTTTGTAGTCTTTTCTCGATTGTTATGTAAGAATGATGAATCACAGTTTGATTTTTTTTTTTTTTTTTTAACTTTTCACCTGCAACCAGCATTCTGTTTGCTTGGTTCACATAACTGTTCTTGGTTTACCAAAAGAGATATTTTGAAGCATTTGCATACAAACTCAAAGGAATTTGTTTGGCTTTACATTTTATGACAGACTAGAAATATTTTGCTAAAAAACTAGAGATATTAGTAATATTTTTGATATTTATTCTCCCTATTAAAGCCTTTTACAAGGTGTGAGAGAATTATGTATATGGAGGTATATAAGAAACATGTAGAAGATGGAGGATGATTTGTGGATAGGAAGAATAGGATATATAAAGCTATTTTTTAGAGTTCTATCATTGAGGCTTGTGACCTAATATTATCACATTTAGCTATCAACAGTTGTCCAAGAACTATTACCTCTTACCTAAACATTTATTGTTTATCCATTCCCAGAGAAGATTACAATATAGAAAAAATCAATTTTGTCACTAGAAAAACAGCCGCTGAACTTTGGATCTTTTAACATGCAAATTATAAGCATCATGACTGAAATTTGGGGGGTGGGGGAAAGAGGCTTTTTTGGGCAGCCTGAAAAGTAGTTATTGTTAGGAGAAAATATATACAGTATTTTAAAATCCTTCATTTTAAGGAAACATAATCCACAAGTAAGCAAAATATTGTTTGAAGAAAACATTATCTGATTTTATTTTGTGTTTAAATTTTTTCTATTTCAAAGAAAACAATGTTGGGATGCTCTAAGGACATGGAAAACACCCATTCTTCCTTATGAGAGGAAGTGATTATGCTGTGTGTTTTTATTGTTAGGGCTTGATAATCTCTCTCTGTCCTGTACTATTCTGAGCTTGTTTAGTTGCTGGGTGTTGTCAGACAAGGTAGCTAAAAATAACAAACAGCGGGAGGTTGCTATGAGGTGGCTTTCTGTAGTGCTGTAACTTGCTGGAATGATATTTGCAGTGTGAAGGAGGTTCAGACCCTTTGGCATTTTTGATAAATGGTTTTCCTGTTTTTCAAATCCTTTCAAGTTTCAGAGTCACATTGTTATTTATGCTTCTTATGTATAAAAGGGACAAAGCTAAGAGTTGTTTTACTCTTTAACCAGAATTCTTGCCCTATGAAACAATAGGAAAGATCTCCTTTCTTTGCTATGATACTGTTCTAGCCTATTAATATAGCTAACAGTATTTAATAATTTTTTTGTAGTGTTAAATTGAGAGTTACAGTTTAAGCTTCACCTTAAGATAGGCATCCCTATTGTTGGGGATTGAACAATTTGAAGTAATAAGAAATGTCACATATCTACTTAACAAGTAAAGGAGGAGCAAGGGGACCTGGCACGTATTATTGAGAACTGGTGGGCGAAGATAAGAATTATTATTATTTATTTAAATTTATTGGCTGCCCATCTCTAGTGGACTCTGGATGGTAAATGTAATGGTAATGGTAACCCTGCTGGTAATTTGCCTATCAGAGTTTTGGTTTTTCAGCAGCCATGACTCCATGGCCAGGGAGGGGGTGAAGTTGCTTCCACAAGAAATATTGGATGTAACCATATGCAAACCATCTTTGCACAGGTGACTAGAAGTGAGTGCTTGTTTTTGAAATTAGGCTTTACAGAGAAATTGGGGTGCTGTACCACCTGCTCTGCTGCCCAGTGGGATGCCTCCCTCAGCTTTTGGACTTCATCTCCAGGATAATACTGGATTCCTCCCCTCTTCCAGTTATTGGTGCTGAGGGAATTTCAGGCTCCCTGAAGCATGGGTAGCAGATTAGCTCAGGAGTTCATGGCCTCTATGGGCTTGTTTCAACTGATATCTGGCCTGACTCATACAGGCAGTCACACCTTGTATCTAGTATAGGGCAGTTAGTTTACAAGAGTGGGGATTTGTTAGGATCGTGTGCCCCAGATGTCTTATAGTTCCAGAAGGTTTCCTACAGGCATTTCCCTAACAATTCAGTGGGGGAAAGGAAGACAGGATGGATATGCAGGTGCAGGTTACAAGTACCAAATCAGATTAACCTCCTGAAGAAGTCATCTCTTGGTTTGGCCACGCTTGACAAACTTCTGCCTGGTTTCTAATATCTTCATCTTAGGGAAGATTCTGGAGAAAGTGGTGGGGGAAATTGCAGAGAATCCTGGATGAAGTGGATTATCTGGATTCTTCTAGCTGAGTTTCAAACCTAGTCATAGGATAGAAACTGCATTTGTTGCACTGTGGTTGACCTTCGTCGCAACCTTGGTGAAGAGAATGTGGCCCCCCAATTCTGTTTGACCTTTCAGTAGCATTTGGTGCTATCAGTTGTGCTGTCCTTCTCTGGACCACTTGCAAGAGTTGGGGGCACTGTTTGACAGTGATTCTACTACTTCTGGAATGGCTGGTTCCTACTGATGTAGGATGGGCATTAAAATAGGTTAAGTTAGTGCCCTTTTGAATTTAGGAACTGTAATATGATTTAGATATTAAGTTTTAATTTTACAAAAAGGCTGTTTGTGAATGTAATCTCTGGGCAGGGAGGCCTATTCATTTTTTTTTTTAGATTTTTTATCTTGCCTTTATTATTTTTTATAAATAACATTTTGGCCTTCGATGGCCAGTACTCATTGCCAAAGTACAAGCTTGGCTGTCTTGTATCTCAGCATTAATATCACCTCTCTGGAGAAGCTATAATAGTTCAGGTTTTTGGGATGTGATTTTTTTTCCAGCTGTAATTAAAACTATCAGCTATATAATAATGTCATATTATTATCA
Source organism: Python bivittatus (assembly GCF_059951505.1). NCBI lineage: Eukaryota > Metazoa > Chordata > Lepidosauria > Squamata > Pythonidae > Python > Python bivittatus. Next base: position 8,883,374 of record NW_028277124.1, on the reverse strand, counting down.
TATAATTATATAATAATATAATAAGGAGATCAATCCAGTATGGCCAAAGGATAACCTTAGCCAGTGTGCAAAGATGGTTAGCCAGAGCCCAATCTCGACTTGGATGAAGCTTGCTTCTTGTTGGAATGCCATGTTTGAAACAAAGCAGAGATCTTGAAATATATTTCATTAGAATTTGGACTGTATGCTAAGAGTTTTTTGAGAGCATCAGTAGGCACATAAGTGAAGGTAATCCTGTTGACAATGTGTACTTGGATTTTCAAAAAACATTTGACAAATATTTTCATCAAAGCCTGTTAAATACTCAGTGTTATCACTAGGCAGAGGACAACATACCTTTGCATACCAGTTGTAGAGGAGCCACTGCGGGAGGGGGGTATGACTCCACCTCTTGCTTGTGAGTTCCCTCAGATGTGGGGTGGCCACTATTAATCCAAAATGTTGGATTAAGTTGCATCTTGGCCTGATCCAGAAGATCTGTTCTTACGTTCTTATCACATGCCCTTTCAAAGCATCAAAATTGCAATAAATATTTTTAAATAATCATGTCCCTGAAATTCAGAATTAAGACAGCTCACTTTTCCTAAAATATTAATAACTTACCCAGCTGGATTTCTCTCACCATATGATTTTGAAAATAAGCTTAGCATCATGCACTTATATTTTTTATAATTACACATCACTTCCTATGCTAAAGCATATCAAAGTAGTTTTATCTTAAAACAGCAGTAAAATACATAATAATTCATTAAGCCCCTATACATTTAATTAAACCTATTTTTAAAAGTTTTGGGGGAGAAAACACACATTCTTCATATTGGATGAAGAAGTGAGTCTTCAACAGACACCTGAAAAATAACATAATAGGTATCTATGAGATTTTAGGGGGGTGAGAATGTAGGAGCTACTCTAGAGAAAGCCCACCTGTAAGCAGCTGCCAGTTTAATTCTATGATTGTTTTCCTTTCAGTCTGCTACTGTTTTTATTACTACTTATTTTAATGAACTTACATGGTCGCCCATCACACATAAGTGATTCTGAACAGCAAACCCAGTTAAAACATCAATATACTAATATGAAATGAAAATAAAAAATAAGGATACACAATATAGTTGAGGTACATGTTAGCGTTTTATTTGCAAAAACTGATTAGGATGTTCTTGCCTTTAATGTAGTTCTTCTGGAAAACATGTTTTAACTTTGTAATGTCTCTATCCTTATATTATTTCCAATAGAGAAAGATTTTAAAACAAACTCATTTTAATGCACAGCTATTCATAGAATCCCCCTGGTCCAGATTAAAACAACATCCTATTGCTTGATAGTTTTATTCTACCTGTATAATGTTGATACAGCTGCAAAGTTCTAATTTTCCCAATGGTTAATGGAAGTCTACTGGTCTTTTGATGTTGTGGTTGATATCATCTGTTTTTCTAACTGTTCACAGTAAAGGGATGCCCATGAGGTCAGTAGTGCTGCTTAGGTCCCTGTCTCCAACTTACTAATGTATCATTATTGGGGTCCCCTAAATAAATTAAAATGTATGCATTATAACACCTTCCTCCTTTTTTTTAGCTGGGGATTCAACAGCAGTTGAACTCTAACATATCTAAATACAGAATACTAGGTGGTAGAAATTTATTTTCCATCTGTAATCAGTGTTCTCAGAATCCATATAGGTTTTATGATGGCTTATTCTAACTAATCTTTCCTTTTTCTCAAGTACTGCACAAGAACAGAAAAATCTTAGCAGATTTTTATCGTATCCCCACCCACTGTGCTTGAACTGATTGAATAGAGCAGTTAGAGCAACTAAAGCTGACAAAGCTCTGAATCATAATTGATAATATGCCTCAACTTTCAGGTATGTGAATCATAACTTCCTGCTTGATTCACACCTTGCTTTTTAATACCATTTACTCTGCTTGCAGTGATATGCCAATAAAGAAGGAAGGCCTCTTTATTGCATGCAGTATTAGGTGCATAAAATATGTAGAGGGTAAGGAAGATGACCTTCACAGAGATAGGAAGGATCCGTTACCAAAGCAATGAGGGGAAAAACATATCTTAAGTCCACCACAAGCAGAAAATATGCGGAAGAGGCTTAGATACCTCCCTAACTTACATGAATATAAGAAAGAGTGGAGGTACAGCATAATTAGACTTGCAAGATTCTTTTATTATAGCCAATCTCAATAAAAGCAGTTTTGCCTTCCTGTGGAGTTGATTCCTGGTCTGGTCTACCTGGGAGGGCTGACAAAATATGAGATGAGTGTACCAGAAAGATGATGTATTGTTTCATATTTGATATTGATGCTTTGACTTTCAGATGTATTATATCTTTTAGAAGGAGAAACAAAAAGCAATAACTTTTGAAAGCCATCTTAATTTTGAAAGTGAAACCGTCTGTTTTTCATATTCTTGAAACAAAAGCCTTACTTATGAAAGTTTTGCAAGAGACCCAACACATCCTCTGTTATAATAGAAACACTGGGTATCAGAAATGGTTTTTCTCAGATTTATATCTTTCTATCTAAGTAATAACATGATACATAATGTAGCATGAAGCTATATAGAGGAAGATGTGAGTTTAATGTCCCTTAAGAAAACCCATCCTGATATACAGATGTGCAGAAAGGATAAAATAATTGTTCTATTCTTTCACTTTTCATTAATTTGCTTTTTCAATCCCTTTCATAACTAAATGAATGGGAGACCCAGCCAGTACGCTACTAGGTGGTCTGTGTGTATGTATAGATATACATATATATCTATACAGAAGGTTGAAGACAAATCTTACACCAATTATTTATTTATTAAATTTAAATCTCACCATGAGTGGAATGATGTTCCAAAGGGCAGGTGTCACAGCAGAAAAGGGTCTCCTTGTTGGTTCCACAGATGAAGCTCCTTGGGAGATGGAACCTGCAACATGCCCCTCCTGGCAGACCTGATGGGACAGGTAGATGTAACTAGGGAGAGGCAATCCCTCAAATAGTGCCCCCCATGCCATGTAGGGTCTTTAAGAGGCATAACCAGCATCTTGAATTGGACCCAGAACCAGAGTAGCAATCAGTGCAGCTTGCAGAGCAGAGGCGTAACCTGCAGTTCTAGGAACATACATAACTGCCCGTGCCACTGCATTTTCCACCAGCTGAATCTTCTGGATGTAGAGTGCATTACAGTAGTTCATTCAGGAGGTGGCCAGGGCATGGGTAACTGAGAATAAGGCCTCCCAATTCAGGAATGGGCACAATCTAGCACACAACATGAAGTTGCACAAAGAACCTCCTAGCCACACTGTCAACTGTTCCTTGAGCAGGAGTTGTGAGTCCGAAAGGATCCCCAAATTGTGCACATGGTCTCTTTGGAGCACCAAAGATGGTAAATTCCTGGATCCAAAAGGCCCCCAAACCGAAATCCACTCAGTTTTGCCAGGGTTGAGCTGGAGCCTGTTGTTTCGCATCCAAACCCTACAGCCTCCAGGCACTGAAACATGACATCAACAGTGTCGCTTAATTTGTCAGGGATGGAGATGTACATTGAGTATCAGCATACTGATGATACCTTACCCCATGGCAGTGGATAACCTCACCCAGCAGCTTTATGTAGGTGATAAATAGGAGCAGAGAGAATTCCAGATCCTGCTGCACTCCACATAGTAGGAATGGAGAGTAGGACCTCTTGCTCCCAATCAACACCGCCTGGAACTGGCCTCAGAGGAAGGTAGAGAAGAAGCAAAATGCAGTGCCACCCGCTCCCAGCCCCTGGAGCTGGTCCAGAAAGATACCATGGTCGATGGTATCATAACTGAAACCTTTGAATTGAATCTGAAATTAGAAAAAGATCTTTGTGACATGATGGTTATTTGCTTTTCATGTAGATGGTGGACATGGTGGACATTAATATAGAAAATGTGTGGTAAAACATGAAGTCCTAGAAAGTAATCAAATTATCATAGTACTCTGGAATGGAATCTGGTCCAGGGGATACCTGTCCAAATCCATAGTGGCCTTCTGATATATATTCATCAGGCACAGTAGCAACTGAAGCCCAAGGGAAGGGGATTGCCATCCATTCTGTAAGAGTATTTGCCACTAGTTTAGTTTAGTTTAGTTTAGTTTAGTTTAGTTTAGTTTAGTTTAGTTTAGTTTAGTTTAGTTTAGTTTATTCAAGAATGTATTTAGAAAAGCCATTTGGATCTCTGTATGTCAACTCTTATTTGGTGTCACTTATTCAGTGTTTTGCAAACACTTGGCTGAGTCCATTGAGTTCTACTAAGGAGATGAGGAGAGCTCACTTTCTGGCCTTCATTCTGGTACTTTTTGGGGCCCAGGGAGACTTTTCGTGTTTTTCCCTGTTATTATCCTGTTTGTTCCTGACTATATAACAACAGTATTACGATACGGTGGGGGGTTTTCCCCTCCTTTTATCTGGTTAGCACTTTGTTGCTTATTATATTTCTATTTGAATAGAATCCCTGTTGTGACATATCTCATGCTATTGATACTGTGGGAAGTATTTTAATTAGATCTGTATCCAGAGTCTGACTTCCAGGTGGAAACGTGGCAGACTAGCACATCTCTGAAACAGCGTGGATAAAGCAGAGGCAAAGCCCGGCAGCCAGGCAATATGCTCAAGCTAATGGAGCTTCTTTGGACATGTGCTGGGGGGCGGCAGCTCTTCACAAGGAAGTCCACAGGGTCCAGAGAGAGCCTGGGGGTGACCTGTGAATAGAGCTCCAGGAGCTGCAGGAGAAGACACCATGCTCACAGCTCCACACGAAGTTTGTAAAGCTCATTTACAAAGTTTCTAAAGCACATTTAAATGGAGCAAATTAAAGTGTAAAGAGACCTTCAGAGCAGCAGAGAACCTAAAGCCACCAAGGTGAATGTATCCTCGATCCGGGAAAGATTGAAGTAAAAAGGAAGGAACCAGTTATAAAGATTTTAAAATAATTAAATGCAAAAAGCTTACCGGGATTTTGGAATAAAATAGTTAAAAAATGGACTAAAAGAACAGTTAGATTTGGAATATTGCCTCATTTAAAGTATTTTGTGAATTAAACAAACAGAGAATATATCTCTGTGGGAAAGAAGAATGTTTACATTTGTTAAGGAAGCTGATTGTTAGAGAAGTAGAAAAAGAAGGGAAAAATGAAGTTCTGAGAAGACCATGTGATTACAGAAGTATGGAGTGCTGAAAGGGTCTAAAGTGTTATGGACATGGGGAAACAAGCCTCTCTTTATTTTTCACCCCCCTTTTATGAATTACAAATTTGAAATCAAGAAAAAATGGCTATTACTAAAGGGATTGAAAATTATAGAAGGGAGGAGAGGATTATTGGGTCTCTCCAGAAGAATATATTTGTTTACGACAGATAAATTCATAGAAGAGGATACTATTTCATCGGCCAGCAAGATTATTATGTGTGTATAAAATGGAGATATATTGAAGTACCCACAATGGACGATAAAATAACAAGTACTTTTGCGGAATACTAAACCTTTTTTGAACTTTCTGCTGAAAATTGAAAGAGCTAAAATGATGATGTTTGGATTGGACAATTGAAAAAGTGTTGAATAGGGGGATGAAGGGATTATGGTTATGTTTAAAAGAGAGGAGGGATAATAACTTTGACTGTAACTGCTGTGATGAAGGTCAGAATTCACTTTATCTTTTTTTCTTTCTTTTAACTGTATTGTTTCTTGTACTTTTTCTTCTTTTTTTCTTGTTTCTTCTTTTTATATATTTCTTCTTTTATTCAAGTAAAAATTCTCAATAAAAATTATTTTAAAAATCTGTATCCAGAGTCTGAAAAAAGGAATACTTGGGGCAAATCAGTGTGCCATTCCAAATGGTTTGGGTCACTAGGGCATGTGAAGTATTAACATTTGTTGTAGAGGTTATTCCTGTTTGCCTTTCCTCTTACAAAAGAGTAGCTTTCATCTATACTCATGGAAGAATACTGTATGTTGTGCCCAAAAACTTTTAGCTGTTTCACTTATTGCATAGTAAATATGTCGACCAGAAAATCCTCTGTTGGAACATATTATGAATTAACAACTGAATTCCAAACATATGTTCTAGTTTTATTTATCTTAATACTGTTGTTTTTGTTATGTCTCATCCTGACAACATGGCTTTATAGTTAGCATAGTGTGGCTCTGAGAGCTACAGTGGGGCAAAAAAGTATTTAGTCAGCCACTAATTGTGCAAGTTCTCCCACTTAAAAAGATGAGAGAGGCCTGTAATTTTTATCATAGGTATACCTCAACTATGAGAGACAAAATGGGGGAAAAAATCCAGAAAATCACATTGTCTGATTTTTAAAGAATTTATTTGCAAATCATGGTGGAAAATAAGTATTTGGTCACCTACAAACAAGGAAGATGTCTGGTTCTCACAGACCTGTAACTACTTCTTTAAGAGGCTCCTCTGTCCTCCACTCGTTACCTGTAGTAATGGCACCTGTTTGACCTTATTATCAGTATAAAAGACACCTGTCCACAACCTCAAACAGTCACGCTCCAAACTCCACTATGGCCAAGACCAAAGAGCTGACGAAGGACACCAGAAACAAAATTGTAGACCTGCACCAGGCTGGGAAGACTGAATCTGCAACAGGCAAGCAGCTTGGTGTGAAGAAATCAACTGTGGGAGCAATAATTAGAAAATGGAAGACATACAAGACCACTGATAATCTCCCTTGATCTGGGGCTCCACGCAAGATGTCACCCCCTGGGGTCAAAATGATCACAAGAACGGTGAGCAAAAATCCCAGACCCACACGGGGGGACCTAGTGAATGACCTGCAGAGAGCTGGGACCAAAGTAATAAAGGCTACCATCAGTAACACACTATGCCGCCAGGGACTCAAATCCTGCAGTGCCAGATGTGTCCCCCTGCTTAAGCCAGTACATGTCCGGGCCCGTCTGAAGTTTGCTAGAGAGCATTTGGATGATCCAGAAGAGGATTGGGAGAATGTCATATGGTCAGATGAAACCAAAGTAGAACATTTTGGTCTAAACTCAACTTGTTGTGTTTGGAGGAGAGAGAATGCTGAGTTGCATCCAAAGAACACCATACCTACTGTGAAGCATGGGGGTGGAAACATCATGCTTTGGGGCTGTTTTTCTGCAAAGGGACCAGGATGACTGATCCGTGTAAAGGAAAGAATGAATGGGGCCATGTATCGTGAGATTTTGAATGAACACCTCCTTCCATCAGCAAGGGCATTGAAGATGAAACGTGGCTGGGTCTTTCAGCATGACAGTGATCCCAAACACACCGCCCGGGCAACAAAGGAGTGGCTTTGTAAGAAGCATTTCAAGGTCCTGGAGTGGCCTAGCCAGTCTCCAGATCTCAACCCCATGGAAAACCTTTGGAGGGAGTTGAAAGTCCGTGTTGCCCAGCGACAGCCCCAAAACATCACTGCTCTAGAGGAGATCTGCATGGAGGAATGGGCCAAAATACCAGCAACAGTGTGTGAAAATCTTGTGAAGACCTACAGAAAACGTTTGACCTCTGTCATTGCCAACAAAGGATATATAACAAAGTATTGAGATGAACTTTTGATATTGACCAAATACTTATTTTCCGCCATGATTTGCAAATAAATTCTTTAAAAATCAGACAATGTGATTTTCTGGATTTTTTTCCCCATTTTGTCTCTCATAGTTGAGGTATACCTATGATGAAAATTACAGGCCTCTCTCATCTTTTTAAGTGGGAGAACTTGCACAATTGGTGGCTGACTAAATACTTTTTTGCCCCACTGTAATTTCTTTCTAGATAAAAGAAAACCACATGGTACAAACATGGAGAAGGTAAAAAGCCAGCTACTCTCCTTGTATGAGCTTAATCTCAGTTCTGAAGCTTTCATTTAAAAATGAAAAAATTATTTAGCCTTCTAGAAACCATGATATATAGATAGTCCTTGACTTGCGACCTCAGTTGGGACTGGAATTTCAGTCGCTAAGCGATGTGGTTGTAAAGTGAGATGTCACGTGACCGCATCGCTTAGTGACTGTAATCCTGGCAATCCCCACTGCTGTTGTTAAGTAAATGCAATCGGTCGTTAGCCAAGGACCCACCCCAATCCAAGTCATTCTGGGCTTGGTCCATCCAAGCCCCAAGCCTCAGTAAAATAAGGGACTGCCTCCAACCACCACCCCCGCTTGCCTATCTCTCCCCTTTGGGCTGCCCTGAACGCTGCGTTGCGGGGCAACAAGCAGCCCCAGAGCTGCGCAGCTCTGGGGCTGCTTGCCACGCCCCGGGAAGACGCAGCTGTCCCAGCCCAGTCCCAGTCACCCTTGCCACCCTGCACTCTGAGACCCCTGCCGCCCTGGGCTCCACTACCCCAGCTGACCTTCGCTGCCATCTTCTTGCTCCTGCTGCTGACGAGGTGTGCCTGGCCTGGCTGCTGGGCCATGTGGGGCTGGCTTCACGTGGTGAAAAAGAAAAAGTACAAAGCAGCTTAAAGGGGCTGCAGTGTGCCAGAGCACCTCTTTGCGCCATGCTCCTAGGCCCTATGGGGCTGGCTTCACGCTGCAAAAAAGACAAAGCACAAAACAGCCCCTCCCTGAGCCAAAGCATGCCAAAACGCCCCTTTGCACCTGTCTCCTGGGCTATATGGGGCTGGCTTTGTGCTGCAAAAATGAAGGGGGAAAGGCTGCTTTCCCCCCCCTTTTTCGCAGCTCAAAGCCAGCCCCATACAGCCCAGGAGCGGGGCTCAAAGGAGTGTTTGGTGTGCTGCAGTTTAGGGTGGGGCTGCCTTGTGCTTTTTTTTTATTTTTTGTTGCGTGAAGTCAGCCTCATATGGCTCAGCAGCCAGGCCGGGCACACCTCATCAGCAGTAGAAGCAAGAAGACGGCAGAGCACATGGCAGCAGGCAGCCAAAAGGGCATGGGGGGAAGATGGGTAGGGGGAGTTGCAGCGCCCCGTGGTTGTAAGTGTGGGTGGGCTACCAGGTGCCCAAATTTTGATCACATGACTGTGGGGGTGCTGCAGTGGCTGTAACTTAGGGCATGGGCCATCAGCCCCTTCATTCAGCACTGCCATAACTTTGAATGGTCGCTGAACAAATGGTTGTAAGTCGAGGACTACCTGTAAGGCAAAATTATGTGTGAGACATGAGTTTGAGGTCAAAGCATGTACCCGTTGTTTGGAGAAGAAACTCCAGCTTGAGGTCATAGTAGCCATGATTTCATTCATAGACCATGCACTTAAGTATCTGCTGATTACCTGATATCTAGTGATTTTAACACTGTGACAATAAAATAGCATGAAATTGTACAAATTGCTTCTTCAGTGAGGCTGCTTAATGGGGTCAGAGCAGGTAGAGGATAGAATGATTAGTGTAGATATATTAAGTATGTTCTGTCTTCAGGGTGATTGGCTAGTGCAATTCAAATCCATCATTATTTTACCAATCTTACAGAAGAAGAGGTTTACAGGTAGTCCTTGAGTTATGACCATTCATTCAGTGACCATTTGAAGTTACAACATTGCTGAACGAAGAGACTTATGACCAGTCCTTGAAGTTCTGGCCATTGCAGTGCACCCATGGTCATGTGAACAAAATTTGTTCACAAAACAACCAGCTTGCACTTACGACCAGTTGCAACATCCCGCAGCCATGTGATCTCCATTTGCACCCTTCCCTGCCAGCTTCCCCCAAGCAAAGTCAATGGGAAGCCAGCAAGGAAGGTCGCAAGTCACTGGGTAAGTCTCTGCCCCCTCCTTTCCCAGCCTTTTTTCACTCCTTCCCACCTTCACTTGCATATCTCCCATGCCCTCTTTCCTCCAACCTCCCTGCACTTGCGCACACATAGGCATGCAACCTGTGCCCTTTTTTCATGGCCTCGCGATCTCACGCATGCATATACTTCGTGTCCTCTTTCCATGGTCTGCCTGCAATCACACACACCCTGCACCCTCTTTCCTTGGCCTCCCTGCAATCACGCACACACAGCCCGCATCCTCTTTCCCCAGTTTCCCAATTGCATGCACCCCACACTTTCATTCCCTGGCCTTTCTGAGCTTGCAGTGCACTGAGCACCCCTTCCCCTGACTTGCGTGTGGCCTGTGCCGGGCCTCCCTGGGCCTCCCCCACCCCCCTGTAGCACCCCTGCGCTCCTTACCTGGGACTCCCTCTGCTTCCTGCTTAACAACCTGCTCATCTTGAGTTACAATGACAACCGGGATTGCCTGGATTGCTATGGCTAAGTGATGCAGTCACATGACATTGCTCTTTACAACCGCATTGTTTAGTGATGGCAATCCTGGTCCCAATTCCTGTCGTAACTTGAGGACTAGCTGTAACCTAGTAGTAGTATATATATTGTTACATCAATATATATACTACTACTATTACATCTATTTTGCAAAGATTGGGGGAAGTTAGAGTATGATAAATATAAAGGGGCTATAAAATTGATTGAAATAACAATACAGGAAGGGAAACTACTAGTAGAAACACATCTGAATATCAGTGTTACTCTTTTAGAAACAACAGAGTGTACACATTATCTCAGGACAAATCTGCACAGTTCAATAAAATGGGTGCCCAGGCTTATTGCCATTCAGCTAGCAGATTTACAGTGTTTTTGGTGAAAACTTTGATTCCAAGGACCCTGCTTTAAATTTTGCCAGAAGACAGACATCCTTCAAAAAATCTGCAAGATATTTCACTAAGAAAGTCTTGCATGCCACTATAATAAGAGTCATCACTGGAGATAACTATTTTGACTGAGGTACGCCAGTGAAGCCACTAGACAAATAAGTAATTTGATCATGTCAGTCTATCTAAAGTTACTTATTTATATGCCTTGTAACACGGACAACTTGGACAGAGTCTGGAATATGAGGAAATGTGGTTGGATTTTTCCCTTGTTTATTTTCATCTGATGTTCATTAAATGTTCAGACCTTGGTGTGTCCTATAGCCAGCTTTTCTGTGAAGAAGAACATGAAGCAAATTGAGCACATAAGTATTTGTAGCTTTAAAAGGAGAGAAATAGGCATAAAAACGAAAACTTACCATTACTGAGCATATTTGCTTATTTATCCCTTATTTATTAGCATGTTTGGGTATGTAATAGCATATTCTGTATGCTCATCATTAACCTTATAAGATAGCACCATTTGAGTTCAATTAAAAATAGCTTATGTAACTGAGATATTTATACTTTTAATTTACAACGTGTAGATGTGTTGGATTTATTACTGTTATAAAGCATTTGATTAAGTCTTGATTTGAAAGTAGATTACGCATTTTCTAAATACACTAATTAAACTTTACAGACTTCGTTGTTAGAAAGTCTACTTTTTTTCTTTGAAAATGATCCTTTAGTTACTCTAGGACCAAGGGGGCATTTTAAAAATTCTAATGGTGACAGCAACTACAGCAGCTCAGCTGAAGCCACAATAATCTCATGGCTCCTGTCTGATATCTCACTTTGGGACGCAAGTCTTTTCCCCCTTCTTGAGGCCAGGGAGAGACATGTTATCCAAATAAATGAGTATGCTGAGATAAGTCCCAAGATGATCACTTTCCTGAAGAGTGTCAGAGGAATGTAAAAAATGAGAAATGTTAACTTTAGAGATTCAGACATTCCAAGCTAGGTCTTTTTTTTTCTTTTTTCTTTTTGAGGTGAAGTCACAAGACATGACATCAGAGGGTTTTATTCAAGGCAAGTGCATCATATCCAAGCCTTCCTGTAGAAAAGGGTCTGGTTCCAACACTTCATGTATAAATGAATCTATTTGTGAATATCTAAGAGGCTAATCCAGTAAGAGCATCCTTAGAGATGCTGTCATTTAGCTATATAGGAAGCTCATCTGCTTCTTTGGACAGTACCATTCTGATACTGAAAACCCCTAATTGAAATTGACACTACTAGTCTGTCCACATTGCTAACTCCACAAGGAAGCTCTATAAACTTTGAAAAAGAATGGCTATAATGTATTAGGGAGTAAATTATATCCTCTATTTACAGTTTAGTTACCATTGAGAAAGTGTGGCAAACGCTCTATTTAGATGGATTGTATGTGAGCTAGCAGAACACTTTGAATACCAAGATGATATAATGGCAAAATGTCCACTGACAATAGAGACTTTATACTTTAACAATAATTCAAAGTCCACCAGTCACCATCGTAACTAGTTTAATATTTGGCATAATAGATATATATGACTCCTATTACAAAATTATAGTTTTCAGAACTCTGACATTCTGAAGTCTGAATCATCAATATTTCCTGGGTGTGTGAAATTCCTGCAGAGTGAGTTGCCTGAATTCTTTCCTGTCTAAATTGCAGCTACATATAGATTTTACTGTGAACTGAAATTTGATGTTCTGGAAGAAGTGTAGTGAAAGTAGCGTGTTACCTGATTAAGAGCCTTTGAAGTTGTGAGCCACAAAACTGGCTGTGAATGCCGTATCCACCCTGGACTCTTGTTTTAGCTAACTTTGTTGCAGATTGTAAAGGCTGATTTGGCACTAAACCGTTTGGTTTTGGTTTTTTTCAGAAAAAAACAAAACCAGGAAAGCTGCATTTTTTTTCTGCTGTGTGTTGTATGTCCAGCTGCAGGTTGAGAAATTTGATATGGGGAAGGGAAGTGGTGGTGGGTAACACAGAAGATATTGTCAACCTCTTAATTTCCTACGCAAAATGTAATGCAATCTTGCTGAAGAAAGAGTGTCCAGGCTTCTTGAATGTGTTCATTGCTTTATCTTTATCAAGCTTGTCTTAATTTTTGGTCTATTACTTTGCATAAAGACACCATACAATGTGGCCATCCTTACTTACCCAGTTTCTAGCTGAGATTGTTTTCTCCCTGCAAGCTTATTCCATGAAGAATAATATCTATTATCCTCTGACAAGAATGAGAATATATCAGCATAATATTGTACAGTATAGTTTAACAATGAATTCTATTTCTTTGTTCTAATGAATTATAATAGTCATATTGAATAATTAATTCAAAATTGCCAGAAGATTTCTCTTTTGATTGAAGAGATTTCTGAAGAGAGCCTTTTCATGTATACTTACATGAACTCAAGTGGAAGCACAGTGGTACCTCGGTTCATGAACGCTTCTGTTCACGAACAATTCGGTTCACGAACAGCTCCGGTTGCAAAATTTTGCCTCCGTTCGCGAACTCCGCATCGGGTGATGAACAGGATCCGCGGCCATTTTCCCTCCCGTGACACGTGGTCACGGCTTCCTGTAGGGAGGGGGACTCTCCCTCCAAGCAGTAACCGCCTCCCCACCCGCCTTCCTGTCCTCCACGCCAGAAGTCGCGTCGAGCAAGGTTAGCTTTCTCTCTCTTCGTACGGTACTTTGTGTCATATTTTTGCGGTTTAAAAAAAAACAACATATGGTTCAGAATGGATTAACCGTATTTACATTGAACCTTATGGGAAAATTTGTTTCGGTTCACGACCAATTTGGTTCGCGACCAGAGTCGCGGAACGAATTAAGTTCGTGAACCGAGGTACCACTGTACTTGAAACTAAAACTAGAAAATGTTACCTGCCTGATGATGGTAGGTCTAATATGGGTCTAATATTAAAGAGGGAAATAGTCACAGTAAAATACAGTGATAGCTAATTGTAAAAGTGATGTGTAGGTAAAGCCAGAATTCACAGTAGGTGGAAACAGAATAGCTTCAAGAGGCAAGTCAGTTCAAGATTATGATGTGTTTTTTTTTTTAATAGGAGAAGAAAGAAAAATGAGGGAAGATGAAATTGTGAGGGGTGAGGGGCTCTGAGGATACACTTCCTTATCTCTCCCACACATCTGGGTTGTTCTTAGGAAAAAAGGGTTAGTGCTTTTATTTGCTTACTGCTGAATGCAAGGCCCTCTCAGTGGGATGGTTGTGACAAGCACCTGTCTTTTGATATAGTTCAACAGTGCCCTCTAAAGGGTTTGAGAAGTGAGCCCCATACTGGGAAGTCTGAAAAGAAGGCTCTGCAACGTATGAACTGTTTTAAGTGCTTGAAGCAAGAAGTGTTTTAAACAAACTCCCTCTTTCATATGGTGCTGTTTTGGAATTTTCCATGTGGCTTTAGGTGAATGGAGGTGAATCTTGCCTCTTGCCATCAGACTGTTATCTTTTGAATTTTTTTCTACCTGGGCTGCTGCTGGAGCATTCATGTCCCTGATGGTCCTGGCTTTGGCTAAGAGGGGTAGTATGGAGCTTGGGTGGAGTTCTGGAGCCAAACAGCAGTCATTTTAGCAGCACTTGGCACTTTCTGGACCTGGCTGCTGTTGATGAAGGACAAGAGAGGAGGACTAGGTTTGCTAAGAAACTGGCTTGGTTGGACTGATTTTATTTGGAATTCTCAGTACAGTATGTAAAAGAATAAGAACCCTGTCTGCCATGTAGAACTGAAGTGAAGGGGAAGAGCAGCTAAGCACCCTTTTGTTCACAAAATTATTAATTAAATGAGTGTGACCCCCAGTTGATCCCTATAGAAAAAGGAGCGGAATGGTAATGCTCCATATTAGGAATTAGGCAGGCTTCAAACAATTTGCAAGAGTCACCTACTCTTCAGAATGTGTTGAAGTCTTTATTTTATATCTTGCATTTCTTGAATTTTTTTAGTCTTGTTGTAAAATATACACTTTCCTCTATATATTGGTGATAAATACTTCTCTGTCTAAAGAATGGGCTAGTCTCCAATGTGAGTTTGCTTCTCAACTGTATGAAAAACATTTTATTCGATATGGTTTTGACAATTATCATTTACCAGTATGGAAAGTGAAAAGCAGAGTTTGATTCGATGCAATGTGTAGAAAGATTTTGCTAAGTGGATCTTAAAATGTTTCTTCTGTTCTGTGGAAGAGGTCTCAGTTTTCTTGCCAATTCCAATGCCTGTTTGTCTGTCTCTCCCTATCTATGCTCTGCTGGTACTACTACTGCTGCATTATTTACTTTTGTGTCTTTCAGCAGAGGAAGTCATATCTGGAACGGAGTGTAAAAGAAGCTGAAGATAATATCCGGGAGATGCTTATGGCTAGAAGAGCACAATAAGTTCCTTACATTTGGACTGAATAGCTGAAAGCAGAGATTTTGAACCCTTATTGTTATACATCTTTGAATGTTAAAGATATGAAGAGCTTGGTTTGTGCAGCTAGCTACATCATGTCAACCCAACCTTGTATTTTGATGCACTAATAAATTACTTAATTTATATACCATGGCTGCTAAACATGGCCTGAACTTGTTTCTTGAAACAGAATAGCATAGAATTGACAAAGGACCCAGTCCTCTACACGTGATTATGTCGAAAACATAGCTTCAGCTAGAATGGAGCTCTAGATTGGTGTTTTGCTTTTCTTCAAAATGACATGCAAAAGCCAGTTGGATTTGGATTATTCATTCATAGTAATTCTGTTAGGAAAAGATTGTGAGACTTCAGCGCACAGTAGAGAGAAGTTAAAGCAGTAAGGTTCTTGCTGTCGTCTTGCTGCTTTCTGTTACTGAGAATGGGCACAGTTGTTATTTGCCAGGGACCAAGAAGCTTGTAAAACTCGTGACAAATTATAGGAGAATGGAAAGAATTAGGAAAATTCTCTGAACAGATGCTGTTTTTTAAGACTGCTAGCTTTTGAGATGGCAGTGGTTGGAGTGTGGGCAGCTTTTACAATACAAGCATTTTAGAGTGGATGGAAAAGTTCAAAGCTGGCACGGTACAGGTAGAGTGGCTTTTCAGTAAGGAAATACTTGTGGTTAAATCTTCCTATAGCTTTCTGCCAAATATGTATCACAATGCTATTATATTAAAAGCAGTCCTAAAAATAAAAGTAATAACATTGTCAGGTTGCTGCCATCTTGTGGGTGAGAGTTCTATAATTCATTTCTGTGACTAGATTCATAGGTGATGCTAAGTTAGGGATAGGCAATCTATGATGCTCCAGCTGTTCCTGAACTATATAATTCCTGGCATCCCTCATCATAGCTAATGTAATCCCATCATACTGGGAGCTACATCGTTTGACAACAGCTGGAGTGCTACAGTTTATCATGTGTGAACCTGGTCATCCCATCTTTTCTCTAAGCCCAGAGCAGTGTTCTTGGGTTTTCCTGCTTTCCCTTTTTAACCTTGCAAGAAGTGTAAAATAGATTAGGATTAAAAATAACAATTTTCCCAGTCTTAATTCATTACTACTATATGAATGTTGGTTTGCGGTATTTTACCAATGTTCAATATTGTCCCAATAGGATAGCTGCACTCAGAATGAGAAACTGAGAATGTATTCTGCTTTCAAACATAAGGGAATTGAGGGATTTTAGAGCAATCTGATTGGTAGAGGAATGGAAGCTTCTATAAAGCCACTTTGAAATATACCTAAGGTGTTGTGATAACTATGATTATAATCCATCAAGCCTACATTGCTTGATAGTCTCTTTTTGGAAATGAAAGGTTATTCTAAATCTAGCCTATCCTACGAATGAAAAGATTTGATAATCAGTATGAAAACAAAATCTCTCAATGGTAGATTTGTTCTTCACATAATATTTCTTTGTACCTCCTCGCAAACATACATAGCAGCATAAGTACAAAACTAATGTCAAAGTAATGGTGTTCGAAAAAAAAGTGATTCAAACAATGGAGGTACCATTCTAAATTGTCAGCTTTCCTGTAGGGCTTTGGGTTCTTGACTGACTATCTTTCGGTTATTTCTCTGCAGAATTTGGAATATTTTCTACAGCATAAACTTTTGCTATAAAGGAAGATTAAACAACCAGTCAGTATTTAGTGCTGCCACCTGCTGGGAGATACATGTTATTTTTAATTTTGTTGTAAGATGTTTTGTTATTCTGGCTATACTGCCTAAATCTCTGTATAAATGCACTAACAATGAGCATGTTCAGGCAATCCAAGTGAAGGTTTAGAAGACTAGAAGGAAGCAAAGGCAATTAAGCCCATGTGCTGCTTTCCTTTCCGCTAGTATATGAAGAAGGGGAAGCACAAAGCCTTTTTAATTTTTGACAAACCATATTTGTTACATCTGCATGTGAAAAAACATAATTGTAGCATTTCTTTTTCACTTTATTAGGCTAAACATATCCAAAGAAGAATGCAAATAGCAATAAAGGATCAGTACAGCTTCAACTTTGATGAGTGTAACAGTTTAAAAAGGGTGGAGTGGGGGAAACATACCTGGAAATTGCATTATAAACAGAACAACTTCAAAAGCTTTGACCATATTGCTGAAAAAATTTCCTTGTCCCTTTGTTTAAAAAAATTAATTCAAATGTTGATAAACAATACACATTAGTAATCCATTGCTACAAATCAGTAGTAGATTTCTCCTTTTACTCTTCTACAGTATAATAATTCTTTGAGCCAACCTCCATATCTGAAAAATCAAAATTCTTTTTTAAATAATAATTTTATTAAAGTTTACAGATACAAAGATAAAAAATTAATACAATCTACGGAGAATGTAAAAAGAAAAAGTGCAGGGGAAAAATTTAAAAAGAAAAAAAGAAAAGAGATATATAAAGAAATGACTTCCCCCTTCATCAAGATAAGTACAAACAATTTCAGTAACTTATCTTCTCTGATACTGCAGCATAAGATCTCTTCTTCCAATGTCTCATCCTTTATCTATAAACAAATTTTAAAGCCTCGTCATTCAGTCCTAATCAGCAAAAGTCCATTAAGAATTACCAGAAACAACAACATATATATTTTAACCTTGATCAAATAAACCAACTTTATATTCCTTGCCTTTGCTTTTAAGAATCTTGATCTTTAATCCCTTTAAATAGTGTCCCAAAAGTTTATTTCTTTTCATTTTCTCTTTGTTTCTTCTCAGAAACTCCTTCGTAAGTTTAACACGTCTTGTTTGTAAACTTTGGCCCTCACAAAGTTTTTCTAGCCAACAATATTTCCCCATGGGAAGATTTCTTATACTTAGTTTCAAAATCTTCATATATTTTTATAGAATTTTAAACAATCCACAGGAAGGATTCTTATAATTAATTTGAAAATCTTGTTTCAAATCCATCTGACCCCTTAGTCCTTTTATAACTTCCCAAAATCAACATCCTAATCACGCTTTTGCTGTTTATTCCAAAATAAGAATTTTTTAAGTCCTTAAACTTGCATAAAACTTCTTTCGCCACAGATTGAAGGAAACTCACCCGGTGTAATGAAACTTGCCTTTCAGAAGGTTCTTAATATCCCAAAAGCCATTAACAAGCAATTTCCAGAAGTGATTAAGAAAGGAAGTATGTGAACCCGGTGTCCTTTTGAAGGCACCAAACCACGGCTTGGTAAACATGGTTTTCCCTTGGCTCCCAGAGCTCTAAAACCCACCAGAGACTGCTGTCTTACAGTCTCCTTGTGGGGAGCCACTGTACAGAGTGCTTTTGGGCAATCCCAGGTCCTCTCCTTGTCTGAAGAGGAAACTTGTTCCACCATGGTCATTGGCTCCAGTCTCAGCGGAGCCATCTTCAGTCTGCCTTTGCTTCCCTGGAAGTCCTCAAAAAAATCCAAATTCTTGACATCTTAGTAGATTCCAAACACTAGGGATATAGCCAAGAACATATGTGTCTTTAGCATTGATTGATCCAGATTCATACTGACAGTTCTACTGATGTCAGCCCAAAAATGCAATAACAATAGGACAAGACCAAATCATATGGGTTGATGTTCCAACTCCTGAACTACATCTCCTCCAATAGGGTGATTGTAACCAATTCTTACTGAATAATCCAAGATAACCAATTTACAGGACGCAATTTTTTATTCTATTAACCTCTTTTTAAGATAAAATTAATTTCATGTTCCTTAATCCCACCTTTCATTAGGTTGCCAAGACAGGACATTCAAACTTGTTATTCCAAACATCATTTGAATAACAGTAATTTCATCACTTTTCTGTACAGGAAGCTTACAGACTTAGAATCCTCACCAGAAAAGAGTAATAGAATACCAAATTTCCACAAATTAAATGCAGACATGTAATTTAGCAAAATATGGTGAATCCTGGAAAAAAATGGGGTGATTGATTTAAAAAAGTATCTGAAATTTGAATCAAATCACCACTAACAATTATGCGATCTCCTGACTTAGTATATAAGCTTTGAAAACAATTGTACGCGTATTCTGAAAAGTTTGTGGTTGGCCAGTATCATTTTAGGAGTGCTAAATGTTAATCGCTGTATCTAACAAGGTTACCTCTATCCAATAACTTTTCAACTATCAACTTTTAAAAATTACTAATCAAAATAGCAACAGCATGTAGTGTTATGTGGTACATGTAATTATGTACTACATGTAGTATTATCATTTATGTAAACCTCTGCCATCTAAGCTTTCTGGAAAACTTGCTTTGTTGTTAAAAAATGGGTCGCTTGGGGAAAAAAATTAATTTCAGTTCTCATCCTTTTTAACTAAACTAAGACTTGTCTATACTTGGTGAGGGAGCCCAATCCTTTAACATTCCACATTAAATGGACACTGCTATTACATATCATTAATATTAAAAAACAGTGAGCAAGATGCAATATCCCATCCCATCCATACCATATCTCATTAATTACCAGTCTTCCTCCAAAATGAGAAAAATAATACTACAGTGATTAAAAATACAATTTCCAGACCTCAGTTGGTGATAGCCAGATATTATAACACATCTCCACTACCCCCTACACAAATTGATAACCTAATTAGTTGACTGTTACCAGAGTCACCCGCTGGGGCAGATGGGTGGCATACAAATTTAATAAATAAATAGTTAATATTACATGAACCAATGGGAAAGATAGGGCAAGTTTAATAAAGGGAATAATCTTCAATTATTACCAATTTAAAGGAGGAGTGTGGGGAAACAAGGATGGGGCAAAAAAAAAAAAGCACAGCTGTAAGACTGATTTGTAAACTTGCCGTATAACCATGGTCTTACTGAAGTAAACACAAATGTATAATTAAGAGCTGAAGCTAAAGAAGTTAACAGCCTGAATACATGTAAATGTAATAGCAAAACTTTAGAAAAAAGAAAAAAAACTTTGTCTGTTGTATCTTCTAGCAGTCAGTCATTCATCCTAACCTGTCCAGCACCATCATCTCCCATCCCACCTTATCAGGCCGGTACTTCAAAAATGGACTATGAGGACCAAACACACCCATATTCTACAGAGAAAAAAACCAAGACTGGTAGGTCATGGAAAACAAGACAATACACAGTTCTCCATCTATATAAGGCGTATAGAACAGTGAATTCAAAGTATTTTGACCAGATTAGGAATTGATAGTAGTTGTCTCCTGATATTTTGCATCACAACCAGGGGTTGATGGGATTACCTTCTCATCATTAGGGTTATATCTGCCATATAATATTAAGGGCAGATCAGAGGAATCATCCACCAACATGTCCCCATGATACAAATGAAATATGCAAGAAGCCACAATCACATCTGGAGCCATATAGTGATATACCTCAAGAAGAGTGCATAGTGAAGGCAATCTTCTGTTTAGGTGTTAAATGTGCACCCCACCACCATGTGTGCTGGCTGTGATAGCTGTAGAACTCTTGCTGTGTGATGTGGAAGAAGTAGTAGAGAGTCATCACCAAGGCTGCATGTCGTAGGCCTGGTCTTCTAGGGTGATGGCATTAAATCAGACAGCTCTTAACCAGCACGGCAGGTCCAATGAAGAAATTCCACCTGCTGCAAGGTAAGGTAACTCCAAAACATTGCAGTTTCATAGCAATAGCTGGTGGAGAATCTTCCATGGTATGACTAGCAGTTTTTGGCACAGGGAAATCGCACTACCAGCAGTGTATCCTTGGATTGCATTTTATCAGCAGGATGGTGGTGGGGTATAGTTCTTGATATGATTCCATTTCTTTGTTCAGTATGGAGACCTCCTTGAATTGTTCTTCATGGTGATCACCTTGTCCAGCCCCTTTTCTTCTTTTTTTGTTTATTGTATCTGTTATCCAGGTCATGATGTTTGTTTACATAGACCAACCCCCCCCCACCCCCAGTTAAAATACAGTCATAAAAGCCTTGTTTATAACAGAAGCTAAGCACCATTGGATTTTATTCTAGATCAGGCAACTTCTAACAGCAATTGCTATAGCATAAAAATGGACTTCTGGGGGACATTTTGGAATACTGATTATTTAGAAAGAAGTGCACAATTACCTGCTTGGACCAACCTGAGTGGCTTATGGTATGAAGGGAGAGTAACTCCAACCACCAAGAAATACAGGGTAATTCAAGGATACATTTGCATTGATTTGATTTTGGTATCTCAACATACACAAACTTTGATAGTGTGATTTAATATCTCCTACCAAAGCATTGAGGGTAGGGTGTCTAGGAATGCCATTATAAGCACCCTTTTATCTGAGGACACAAGAATGTGGGGATAGTAATGGATGGATGCATATGCTTATTGTAGCAAAGGGATTAGTGCTATCTCTGCATATCACAAGCTAAGGTTCTCTGCTTGACCTCTGTACAGGTTTTCTTTGATGCAGTATAGATACAGCTTGGGGGGGGTAAAGCATCATTGAGCCAGATTGGAGATAGCTGGATCTTTTCATGGAGAAATGTGTTTGTCTATCAGTACAATCTGGGCAAAAGACTCACCTTTGTGCATTGGTTTGAACTAATACTTTAGCTGGCACAGCCTTAAACAGGCTTCAACAGAGATGCATTTAAGCTGTAACTGGAGGAGTGCAGGGAACTTGGAGCACAGATCTCAGAAATAGAAATGAGACTGCTTCAAGTGCAGAGATACCCTTGTATACACAACATTGCGCTGTACGCACCATACAACAGAAGGCTTAATACTTTGGCTCTGAATAATTTATTTATTCTATGGATTTATATGGCTACCCAATGACACATGACTCGGGGGGGCTAACAATCAATGAAAAAAACATAATTAAAACAGTATTTTGCACACAGCAAAATCTAGGAAAGAGCAAACAATCACCATATCAAAACAGGCTCACCCACTACCCAGGCCCAATGCTTGGGGGAAGAGCCAGATCTTTGGCATCTTACAAAAGTCTGGAAAAGTCAGGGCCATCTGAATCTTTGGGGAAAAGAGGAGGCATACTTCCTGTATACCATTACATGGTATTGTTTAATAGAAAGAGTGTGGAGCATGCCCACTTTGCTAGACTCATGGGAGAAGAAGAAATTGAAAACAGAAGGTCCTGCAAATAACCTGGGCCTATGCTATGAAGGGTTTTATACGTGATAACCAGCACCTTGAATTGCATCCAGAAGTCTCAGAATATAGGTGTTACGTGGGTGAACTGAATGAGGCACACCCATGCTGCTGTGTCCAGCTATAGCTTCCAGTAGTTTTCAAAGGCAGCCTTATGTAGAATCTGTTGAAATAATCCAGATGGGAGATAATTAAACATGAGAGACCATAAGTAGAGCCTCCCTGTCTAGGAATGGGTGCATAAAATGAAGCTGTGCAGTGGCTCTCTTAGTCACAGCCACCATCATCTACTTGCAGAGGAGTTTAGACTCTAAGAGGACTCTCTGTCTGAACACCAGCTGGGTCTGGTAGATACTTCCCTATTCATAGCCAAACGTGGTAAGTCCCCAGCTTTGAGAGCTCCCAGAATCCATAGCCTTTTGGCCTGCTAAGGTTGAGTCTGAGCCTGCTTCTCCCCTTCCAGGCCCTTACAGCCTCCAGACACTGAAAAAGCACCTTGACTAAATCACTTGGCCAGCCAGGGCTAGAGATTTAAGTTCATTCTCTATTTATCTGAAACACACACATATAACCCTCAGCAAACTGAGAGTTATCTAGCAATGAAATATTATATTATCTATATCATTTCTCTCATCTATCTATATCTATTTAATCAGCTATATCTAATCTATATCATCTCACTGTTTTTCCCCTCAAAACCAATGCCATCATTACTAGTCCATGATCAGAAATTGTGATTGAACCATTTTTGTCAACGAAGGTACTAAGACATTTTGCAATTCTGAACATGCACTATGTGGGTAAATAAAAAAGTATGTTCCTGCTTGTTTAAAATTAACCTAATGAACCTAATGAACTAATGGCAGCTTTTTACATGTAATAAATCTTCCACAAATCTTGGTTGCCCAATCAGGAGACTTAGCTGCAACCTACAGGAAATATTTGATACTACCCAATGAGACAGGTTATCTACAGAATGATAAAACATTTGAGCTGAGTTTGGCTTCCATTGTGTTGCAGATATACCAGGAATCTTTTGAAAAAGAGGCCTTACTAGCTTAATATTCTGAAATTTATATAACTTTATATAGTAGCTAGTTTAAAAGCTAGTGAGAAGCCTTGAATTATGTGAGCTGTTGTCCAATTTTCTTTGTTAAATACTGATGCCAAGAATTTACAACTACTTTGGCAAGATTTCAGAAAGTATTATCTTCAATAATTCATCCCACACAGTCTGATTTTATGAAAGGGTGTCAAGTCTCTAATAACATTGGAGTTCAGATTTATTATCATTGCCTCCTGAGAAAAATGAAACCACTGTTTTGACATCACTAGATGCAGAAAAAGCCTTTGACATGATGCAAATCAAGTTTCTGGTAATGGGAAAATTGGATTTCCATTAGCACTTATCTCTTAGATACATTATTGGATAAAAAATTGCTGTTGTAATCTCCCTGCTTGAGTGATTCCAAATCATTTCTCTCCTCTATAATCAATATGCAACAGGGCACACTCCAGGGATCTCCTTTATCTCCTTTAATACTTTATTTAGTGTTGGAACCTTATGAAAGGTTCTAGTATGAAAATTTGGTGACTTCAGGTACAGTATGGACAGAATATAAGATGTTATATACAGTGGGGCAAAAAAGTATTTAGTCAGCCACCAATTGTGCAAGTTCTCCCACTTAAAAAGATGAGAGAGGCCTGTAATTTTCATCATAGGTATACAGTCAGGTCCAGAAATATTGGGACATTGACACAATTCTAACATTTTTGGCTCTATACACCACCACAATGGATTTGGAATGACGTATGTGAATGTTGTGTTTAACGTACAAACACAATGTACGTTAACTGCAGACTGTCAGCTTTAATTTGAGGGTATGTAGATCCAACTCAGGTGAACGGTGTAGGAATTACAAGAGTTTGCATATGTGCCTCCCACTTGTTAAGGGACCAAAAGTAATGGGACAATTGGCTTCTCAACTGTTCCATGGCCAGGTGTGTGATATCCCCTCAGTACCCCAATTACAATGTTCAGATAAAAGGCCCAGAGTTCATTTCAAGTGTGCTATTTGCATTTGGAATCTGTTGCTGTCAACTCTCAAGATGAGATCCAAAGAGCTGTCACTATCAGTGAAGCAAGCCATCATTAGGCTGAAGAAACAAAACAAACCCATCAGAGAGATAGCAAGAACATTAGGCGTGGCCAAAACAACTGTTTGGAACATTCTCAAAAAGAAGGAACGCACCGGTGAGCTCAGCAACACCAAAAGACCCGGGAGACAACGGAAAACAACTGTGGTGGATGACCGAAGAATTCGTTCCCTGGTGAAGAAAACATCCTTCATAACAGTTGGCCAGATCAAGAACACTCTCCAGGAGGTAGGTGTATGTGTGTCAAAGTCAACAATCAAAAGAAGACTTCACCAGAGTGAATACAGAGGGTTCACCACAAGATGTAAACCATTGGTGAGCCTCAAAAACAGGAAGGCCAGATTAGAGTTTGCCAAACGACATCTAAAAAAGCCTTCACAGTTCTGGAACAACATCCTATGGACAGATGAGACCAAGATCAACTTGTACCAGAGTGATGGGAAGAGAAGAGTATGGAGAAGGAAAGGAACTGCTCATGATCCTAAGCATACCACCTCATCAGTGAAGCATGGTGGTGGTAGTGTCATGGCATGGGTATGTATGGCTGCCAGTGGAACTGGTTCTCTTGTATTTATTGATGATGTGACTGCTGACAAAAGCAGCAGGATGAATTCTGCAGTGTTTCGGGCAATATTATCTGCTCACATTCAGCCAAATGCTGCAGAACTCATTGGACGGCGCTTCACAGTACAGATGAACAATGACCCAAAGCATACTGCAAAAGCAACCAAAGAGTGTTTGAAGGGACAGAAGTGGAATGTTATGCAATGGCCAAGTCAATCACCTGACCTGAATCCCATTGAGCATGCATTTCACTTGCTGAAGACAAAACTGAAAGGAAAATGCCCCAAGAACAAGCAGGAACTGAAGACAGTTGCAGTAGAGCCCTGGCAGAGCATCACCAGGGATGAAACCCAGTGTCTGGTGATGTCTATGCGTTCCAGACTTCAGGCTGTGATTGACTGCAACGGATTTGCAACCAAGTATTAAAAAGGGAAAGTTTGATGTATGATTCTGTCCCATTACTTTTGGTCCCTTAACAAGTGGGAGGCACATATGCAAACTGTTGTAATTCCTACACCGTTCACCTGAGTTGGATGTACATACCCTCAAATTAAAGCTGACAGTCTGCAGTTAACGCACATTGTGTTTCATTCCAAATCCATTGTGGTGGTGTATAGAGCAAAAGATGTTAGAATTGTGTCGATGTCCCAATATTTCTGGACCTGACTGTACTTCAACTATGAGAGAGAAAATGGGGGAAAAAATCCAGAAAATCACATTGTCTGATTTTTAAAGAATTTATTTGCAAATCATGGCGGAAAATAAGTATTTGGTCAATATCAAAAGTTCATCTCAATACTTTGTTATATATCCTTTGTTGGCAATGACAGAGGTCAAACGTTTTCTGTAAGTCTTCACAAGGTTTTCACACACTGTTGCTGGTATTTTGGCCCATTCCTCCATGCAGATCTCCTCTAGAGCAGTGATGTTCTGGGGCTGTCGCTGGGCAACACGGACTTTCAACTCCCTCCAAAGGTTTTCCATGGGGTTGAGATCTGGAGACTGGCTAGGCCACTCCAGGACCTTGAAATGCTTCTTACGAAGCCACTCCTTCGTTGCCCGGGCGGTGTGTTTGGGATCATTGTCATGCTGAAAGACCCAGCCACGTTTCATCTTCAATGCCCTTGCTGATGGAAGGAGGTGTTCACTCAAAATCTCACGATACATGGCCCCATTCATTCTTTCCTTTACACGGATCAGTTGTCCTGGTCCCTTTGCAGAAAAACAGCCCCAAAGCATGATGTTTCCACCCCCATGCTTCACAGTAGGTATGGGGTTCTTTGGATGCAACTCAGCATTCTCTCTCCTCCAAACACGACGAGTTTAGACCAAAACGTTCTACTTTGGTTTCATCTGATCATATGACATTCTCCCAATCCTCTTCTGGATCATCCAAATGCTCTCTAGCAAACTTCAGACGGGCCCGGACGTGTACTGGCTTAAGCAGGGGGACACGCCTGGCACTGCAGGATTTGAGTCCCTGGCAGCGTAGTGTGTTACTGATGGTAGCCTTTGTTACTTTGGTCCCAGCTCTCTGCAGGTCATTCACTAGGCCCCCCCGTGTGGTTCTGGGATTTTTGCTCACCATTCTTGTGATCATTTTGACCCCAGGGGGTGACATCTTGCATGGAGCCCCAAATCAAGGGAGATTATCAGTGGTCTTGTATGTCTTCCATTTTCTAATTATTGCTCCCACGGTTGATTTCTTCACACCAAGCTGCTTGCCTATTGCAGATTCAGTCTTCCCAGCCTGGTGCAGGTCTACAATTTTGTTTCTGGTGTCCTTCGACAGCTCTTTGGTCTTGGCCATAGTGGAGTTTGGAGTGTGACTGTTTGAGGTTGTGGACAGGGGTCTTTTATACTGATAACAAGGTCAAACAGGTGCCATTACTACAGGTAACGAGTGGAGGACAGAGGAGCCTCTTAAAGAAGTAGTTACAGGTCTGTGAGAGCCAGACATCTTCCTTGTTTGTAGGTGACCAAATACTTATTTTCCACCATGATTTGCAAATAAATTCTTTAAAAATCAGACAATGTGATTTTCTGGATTTTTTTTTCTCATTTTGTCTCTCATAGTTGAGGTATACCTATGATGAAAATTACAGGCCTGTCTCATCTTTTTAAGTGGGAGAACCTGCACAATTGGTGGCTAACTAAATACTTTTTTGCCCCACTGTACAAATGACATTTAGAGTCTTTTCAATAATTATCAAAGATTTTTTCTCAATTTTGTAGAAATTGTACAACGTTTATTATTAGGTAAACATTGTACAAGAGCCAGGTTGGTGTAGTGGTTAAGGTGCTGGCCTAGAAAGCAGAAGACTGAGTTCTAGGCCTCCCTTAGGCATGAAAGCCAGCTGAGTGACTTCGGGCCAATCACCCTCTCTCAGCCCAACCCACCTCACAGGGTTGTTGTAGGAAAAATAGGAGGAGGAAGGAATATTAGGTATGTTTGCCACCTTGAGTTATTTATAAAAATAATAAAGGCCGGATTAAAAAATCTAAAAAACATGGCATATATTCTGGGTATACAATAATTTGGAGTTAAGTTTAACATCATTCCAATTAATAACAAGGTTCCTACTGATTACAATTTTTTTTGGTCCTTATTCAATTAAATATCTGAGGATAATTTAGTTTAGTAGAAATGTGTATTTCGATTTTTATTACATAGATGAAAAGGGATATTAAGAGATGGATGAAAGTACCCCGAATTTGTGGGGAATAAATGTAAAATGAATAATATGTATGTTGAGAGTAAAAGCCTGTGTTGGTTCCCCTTAAATATTTCTTAAAAATCATAAAATACTAGTTTTTTATGGTAAAAACACCTATGATCATGCTTTCATGTGAAAATTGTGATTTTATTTTTTCCTGATTTTAAATCATGTCATTGGGCATTTCTCTTAACCTTTAATGAATTGGAATGAAGATATTGAATTTGTTCAGTTGTGGGTTCAGTTTGGAAATTCTTACTGAAACCTTGGACATTCTGGCGTGTTCTTGATTCTAACTATAGCATTTTATAATTTTTCATAAGCTTTTTAGACATTTTTAGACTTACTGGAAAAATTGACACTTTGGAATAATTTTTATTGTAAATAGGAAGGAAAAAACTTGGCGGGGGGAATCATGGGCTAAAAAGGAGATAATTGTCCTTAATCAATTAATGATATTTTAAAATGTTTGAATTTATTAAAACTAGCTGAATTGCAATATAATCAGTTAAAAAGTTGGCTAATTCTTTAGCCCTGAAGTTTTCACAGCCTTTGAAATTTTTAAATTATTGGAGGTTTCTACAGATACTATGGCAAAAATTCAATATTATTTTTTTAAAAAGATAATAAACATGTACTTGGATAACATACAAGAAATTTAGATTAGAGAACTAAGTATCTTATAACATCAATGGTTTTAGGTTTCAAAAAATGTAAGTATGTTTCCTATGATTTAAAAACCAAGTTTAGATCAGCAAATAATTATTTTTAGGGTTTATTGGACTCCCCAGTGAATGTTTAATAAACGGCCATCCTTTTTATGTTCAAGATGTATTAAATTGAAGGAATTTTATTACATGTGTTTTGGACATATCCATTGCTAGTTGGTTAGATATTGTTATGGTAAACCAGCTCCTTGCATGGACATTAAGGTTAAGAATGTTAATGAGATATTATGTTCCCAAAGTTTGGACTCTATTTATGAAGAGTTTTGGACATACTGAGCCTGGACTGTTGGAAAAAAAGGCAATTTTGTATTTTTGGAAAGAAGCAAGGCTTTCGAGTATGACAGGCAGACCTTTTCTACTGTTGCTCAGTAGCCATGCAGCCGTCTAGATTCAGATGTCAGATAACAGCTGGAGCATCTCCTCAACCAAGCGCATACTTTCCTGGGATGCCCAGAAAAATGTGCAGTTTATTTGAATAGTTGCTGAGAGGTGTTATGTGAGCACCCTGCCTGACCTGAATCATCTTTCCCGATTGAATCTAGGACCCAGCACAGCCCTAGCCTTTAAGACACATGGTTTTGATTCTAGAGGTAAAAGAGACCCATCAGCCCCAGGAGTGATTATTATTTAATTCTCCATGAATTTGACTATTCTCCTTGTAAAATCATGTAAGGCAATGACCATCACCTCCTTGACAGTAATTAGTCGAATAGTGTTATCTCCTTCCATTTTTCCTTGTAACAACAAACCTGTGAGGTAGGCTAAGCTAAGAGAGATTGGCCAAAAATCACCCCATGAATTTCCATGGCTGAGGGTAGACTTAGAACCTGGCTCTCCCTCTTTGTAGTCCAATAGTTTAACTATCACACCACACTGGTTCTTCTCTTATTTAGATAATAAAGGTCAACACAAAAAGAATAGTCCTTAACCCATCTTTGAGAACCAGTATGCAAATAACTGGCATTTTGGTGCTCTAAACATTTTCAGAAGAAAAAGTGACTCGTTCCTTACAGATTTCTGGGTCATATTTTATTGGACAAAGTTTATTAAAACAGAAAATTAAGCAAGTAAGAGAAAATAAAAAGTTGCCTTAAATTATTGCATATTACTCCATTTCTAAGAATGGTTAAATTATGAATACATAATTTGTAGTAAAAGCTTTTGCCAAACAAAATATAGTACATTATTTAAAGAACAATCATGAACAAAGATGGAGGGATTCTCCACTCAAATCAAAAAGGATGCATCCAACCTCATGCATCCGACTCTGGCAGGCATGTTATGCTCAGGCAAAGCATCTCATTTATTACAGTACTAAAAAGCTGCTGAAAAGAAGAGACAGGAGGAGGAGGAGGAGGAGGAGGAGGAGGAGGAGGAGGAGGAGGAGGAGGAGGAGGAGGAAGAGACTGCATAGCACTCCAAGAGAGAGGTATCGAAAGGGTTAGCTTCTCGGGGAACTCAGGTCAGCATGTCCCAAAGGCAGCAGCAGCACAATGCAGTCCAACATGCTGTCAGGCAGGCACTTTCACCAGAGGTATCTCTTCGCCGCTCTTCCACAACATACACTGAGAAAAGAAAAGGCAGATCAAAACTTCAGAGGAACTCTGTCTAACTCCAATCTTTCATGCAAATGCAGGCGACCAAATAATGGCTTAGACTTCATGCACTCAACTGCTGCCACACTGCTTTCTGGGCAGCACCTTCTGGCTTAAGGTAGCCAACCAGTACAAGAATGGCCAACATTAATTCATCCATAAGCCTGGCACAAGTGTGTATGACTAGAAAGTCCTGGAAATGGGGGTACACATCCAGAGAAGCCTAGACTCATCACCATTTCATAGTCCTTTTTTTTTTTTTTTTGGTCTGCGCTCAGTCATTGCTGACCCTGCAGTGACTGCTTGGACGAGTCCTTGCAGTTTTCAAGGCAATTGTTTTTCGGAAGTGGTTTGCCAGAGCCTCCTTCCTAGAGCAGAGCCCAGCTGGTGAGCGCAGGAGGTGGGGTTTCCGTTGCTTCGCGCCCTTTTCGGGCACGCGCGGTTTTTCGCGCTTACCGGCAACTGCTCCTGACTCCTTTTTGCAAGGCGCCGCCAACATTTTTCCTCCCACCGGAGTGAGAGTACCCATTTATCTACTAGAGTACCCATTTATCTACTCACGTGAGTTTTCGACCTGTTGGGTTGACAGGAACTGGGGAGGAAACAGGAGCTCACCCTATTTAACGCGAAGGCTGGACTCGAACCGCTGAAGCGTCGACCATTTCTGGCCGGCAACTTTCAGCGTCATTAAGCCGCTGCACCACCGCGTCCCCCTTTTCATAGTCCTAGCTAATGTTAAAAAGAATTGCTCTGAATCAAGAAAATATTTTGGTTTTGTTACCTGTCTTCCCCAAATATTTAAATAAATAATATGCTAGACCATATAGCTTATGAGAATCACAATACCTGGTACCATAATGATAAGCATCCTGACCACCATGAGGAACATAAAGGGTTATGGACACATCGGACTTACATGCTTAGTAGGAAGTAAGCTTGGTTTCATCTTCAAGAGTTCTGCTCAATGGATGACCAAAAGGCATTTTAAAGATGCATGAAATTTAACCACAACTTATCCATGTTTAGGTTTTTGCTGCTTTTTGTTGACGTCTTCAAATATTTTTTCCTGGCTGGGTATCTCTTGACTTTGTTAAATTCAGTGAATGCCTGAACTAAGGAAGCCAAGGTGTATCAGATTTGTCCCAGTATTTATATATGCCTATGTGTGTTTGAATAGAGTCTACTCAATAAGACTTTGGTTTGTCTGTGATGTATGTATTTTTTTGCTAGATATCAGTATCAGCAACTCCATTCTTAATACTCCAAATTCATCTTCACCTGCATGGTTCTTGACAGCTTAGTCAGTGGCTGGGGTAACCAGGGATGAAGGGACTTATGGCACATTATATCTGAACAGCATCTGGCTATTTATAACTGTCTTCCAGAGTGGTGTGAGTGATCTCCCTCATGTTCCAGCCCTGTGTCTGGCAACTCGTAGCTGGATTTTGCTAGACATTCTCTTTGAAATACATGCTCTCTGTTAGGAGGAAATCTGAATTTCAGAGATGAGGATTCTTGTATAACACTCCACCATTTTTCCTAATAGGAGAAAGAAAGGCCCTTATGCCCAGAACAAGCAATGTCCTCCATCCCAGAAAATTATAAACAAAATGTAAATGCACAGATCTCATTTTGGGAGTATGCTGACCCAATTTTCTTATCTTCACCTATTTAAAAAACATGTTCATTGATAACAAATATTTTAAAGGTTGATCCTCTTACAATTTGAGGGAGAAAAACAATATTGTACTGCATGACTATCTGACTAAATATGAAATAAGGAATCATTAGGTAGACAGTTTAACTGGAAAACTAGGACCTAGAGCTGAAACAGGCTTTGAGCTCTCATATGGAATAGCTTGAAGACCCCTTTTTCCTTGTTTGCCTCGGATAAGCTGGATGGGGAGTGGCTCACCCTGACTTGTTCCTGATTCTGGAATATTATTTAGGGAATGTGGAAGCCTCCTTCCTCCCCCTTCCCACCATCTTCTTGGGAAATGCTTAGGTCTTAACCACTGGCCAAACCACTCTTTAGCCTTTCCTCTCTCAGGCAGTCATGTAATGGTCCAGAATTTCTGCAATCATGGATCACTAAATAAACATTCAGAAAATGCAGGAACCACCCAATTAAAGAAACATGTTCCCTTTTTTGTCTTTAAGAGCATGGGAATTCACATATTCCAGCAAATATAGCTGCAGTTGTATAGATCTTCTCATCCCCTCCATTTTAAAAGGCCTCTAAAATTATTTATTTGAATTATTTTATGTATCCCATTTTTCAAAGAGGAAAAAATCCAAGTGGCTTTTAGGGCAATTACCATGATAGCAACAAAAGCAGAGGATTTAAGTTCTGAACAACAGAAACAATGCTAATAACTGAACACAGACTTTTATCATTAATTAAAGGCAAGGAAAGATATTTCATTCAGGAATGTTAACAAACAGGAAAACAACGAGAAAAGGAAAACAAAAGATACTTTTAAGAGGATCAGAGAAATCACTGGAAAATTTACAGCTAAGCTATGAAAGCTCAAGAATTATTATTAAATTAACAGAAGATGGAAAGACTGAACCCGAACACTTTACAAGTGGTGAGAGAAACTTTTGTAAATAACACATTCAGGAACGGAATCTATTAGAAATTGAGGTATCAGAGCCAATAGTCCAACTGTTGAATAAAAAGGCACTAAACAAAGGAGTCAGTCTTAATTCCTTCCTGCAATATTTTGAAGATGCATAATCATCACTATGATTGTGTTTTGTTCAAGGAAATATTTCCAAGTTTTAAATTTTGTGCAATATTGGAGAAGGTATTTCTTTAAAGGATTTTCCTACCAGGACGCACCCAGAGTAAGCTGACACTCTATATCTGTAGTCTCTTTTGGCCCCCAAGGAAATAAAAATTAAAAATAGCTTTAAAGTTTGACCTCCAACTAGTTCCACAATTAGACACAACCCTATTTGGAAACAAGGAAGCATTCCAGATTGGAGAAAAATGCTGTAGGATTTTGGTCCTTATAGAGTAGGAGGAAAGGGGGGAAATGGTATTCAGGAGATGCAAACATGTAGGCATGATATTAAGGACAGCTTAGACAGCAGTGATTAAAAAAGACTTAGTTACTATTGAAAAAAGGACTCTCCTAATAGAACTGTAAGCCTTACAAAGCTGATGGCCAGCTCCATTTCAACTGGGTACACTCTGCACGACATTTCAGATGACCTCTTCTACTGACTGAAACCAGAAGACTAAATTGGAAATTCCAGTTTTTCATCTCAGAAGAATCTCACAAATGTTTTTGTATTTTACCTTATTTGGAACTTAATGTTTAAGCAATTTACTGCTTTAAGTGGCATCCAGCAAAAAGGAAACATATCTGATTTATTAATAATCTGAAAAAATTCAAGATACAAAAATTTATGGCAGTCAAAACATTAAGTGCATGAGAGAAAAGTCAGGAAACAAGCTGGGAGACCCATCACTGGACTTCTAGTTTTGTTTCATGACTGATGAAAATGGCAGTCAGTCACCCAAGCAGACTCCCGAGGGTTGCATGGCAACCAACACTGTTCAAATATGCAAGAGAGTTCATTATGAAGGAAGCGCCAGGAAGAGGGAGATGAGCCCCAACCCACTCCTTCCCCAGTCTACAAGACAGTATCAACGTTCCTCAAGTCACTATTTGTCTCACGCTATGGGAAAGGAAAGGAAGGGAAGCATATGCAAACAGCTCTTTGAAAACAATGTGGAAATGTTGAGGAGCAGCAAGATAATCGAAACACAAATGAACTCTTCTCTTCCCTGTATTTCTTTTTCCTATTTAGAGCTCTTCTTCATCCAAGATATCTGAAGGGGGCCAGGTGGGGAAAGGCTGCTCTAGGGAAGCTCTGCCCAAGAAATGAAAGCTTTGTGCTGCAGCTCTCATTAACACGCAGCACTTATTGATTTATTTTATGAAGAATGGACATACTCCCCAAACAAAGGTACCTGGGGGTTATATCACTATGCACAAAATATTTATAGATGCAACAGCACAGAGTTTACTACCATAACAGAAACAGATACCTGAATAGCTGTCAAGCAGGTTTATATACTTATTTAGGCATTTCCAACACCTTTCCAAACAAGAAACAAAAAAACCCACCACCCTTCCACAGTAGGTGTCTTGAACCAGCTAGTTTCTGAACACCCTTATGCGAATAAAATGACATTTCATTATAAATTAATGTTCTCAAGCAACCAGGGTTTAGCCAGACACTCTTTTCAGTTGGCTGTGTCCTATCAAATTCAAGTTTCTGCTGGAGTTTGTCAGACTGTACTTATTATATCCCAGAAATTAAAATGCAAAGCATGCATATGTGTGGCCCAGGCCCTGGAACTGGAAATAAATATCGTATGAGTCTATGCCAAGAATCATCATAGCAAGACCCGCACTTCACAAGTTCCAGCACAAACTGACTACGTTCTGACAGGGATGGTTTCTCTTTGCAGAAATCAAAAAGACTCTGCCTCATAGCAGACCTAAGGCCAGAAGGAACAGAAAGTGATTTTGCTCCTGGTAGAGCATGAATTAACAGTACAAATGAACCATAATTTCAGGAAATGGTAGTCACAGACTTTGCCAAAGTCACAGGATTTTAATTAGAAAAATATCTTGTGATGTTTGTTTGTTGATTTGCCCTCATAAACAGAGGCTACTAGCAATCAAGAAATCACATCAGTGTAAAAATATATCTTATACTGCTTCTGATAATACAAAATCAATGCAAAATACAACACTGAATAAATGGAAGACCACTGACTTCTATCTTCCCATATTTTCTGCTCCTTCTTGTAACAATGCCATACTCAACAAGTTGCCAAACAGAATTTTGGCTACTTGTCATGAGATCTGCAAGTACAGAGTTTCCATAAAAATCTGGATCACAAGAAATTATTGTGTTGGGAGCTATCATGCTGCTATGGATGTCCCTATAGAATAAGGTACAACTGAAAAACCTGGGTCAGGGTGTTTCTGCCATTCCTTTTTGATACAGGCAGGGTCTTGTATTGCACGGAGGGTCCTATGCTGAAAATTGCTACAGGGAGCATGTTAAAATGTGTAAGGATGAATACTCTGTGACATTTCAGAAGAGTAAGCTGTTTAAGATATTGTGCTCCTTGGGGATTAGTAGCTGATGCCCATCCTACACGACCTGGCAGAGTTGGCATGCTGCAGGTCCCGTCGATTAAATAGTGCGATCTGATGGGATCCAGGTAGCAGGCCTTCTTTGTCATAGTGCCTGCCCTCTGGAATGATTTCCCCCCAGAGATTTCTATGTCTCGCACCCTGACCTTGTTTAAACAGCCCTTAAAACCTGGCTCTTTTCTCAAGCCTTGGCCCAAAGTAAGTGGCAGAACCCTTGTGGGGATGATTGATTTGTGAGACTTCTTGTACTATTTTCCCAGACATTTTTTGTACTGATTATATTTTATTGTTTGAAATGTATACAGTATGCTGTCCAAAGTTGTGAAGGAGTTGGGAGGCCTGTAACTTAAACAATTAAATAAATGAAGTAATTGGAACCCAGCTACCGTACCTGCAGAGATTCTGCCTTGAGCTTTCTGAGTCTCCATTATCTCTAAGTTTCTGCTTCAGCATTTCTCCTGCTTGGGCATAGCCCATTCCCACCAACATTTGGGGAGAATGCTGCAACAGTCTGCAGCATTTTTCACTCTACCTTCAATTTCCATGATGCACAGAAAGCATCTACTAGTATTAGAGGAGCCAGGCCTTGTGATAAGAAATTCAGCTTTAACTGAAAGTTACATATCACCCATACTCAAGTTTCAAGTCTTATGAGGCCCATCTCTAAGCAAAATACTGTGAGTGGAATGCAACATGTCACTTGGAACAGTTAGGAAAGGTCCAAGTGGCATGTTGCGTTCTGAATGCAGGAATGCAGAAACTTGATCTGAACAGTCTCAGGTAGAGATGTCTTACCTTCCTAAATCTAATTCCTCTCCATAGACGAGTTATCCTAGGGGTTTAGACACAGAAAGCTTTATAGCAAATGGAATATACTGATCTTCCTTTCCATAGAAGATGGAACAGTTGCCATGTACTCTGAACTGAATATAAACAGTGTACTTTTCAATTTTCAGTTGAATGGAAAATCATCCCTAGATAGTTAAATCAGCTTCTGCCCATTTGTGATTCCAGTCAGGCTTCTGAGTCTTGAAAATACTATGATCTTAGTTCTCTTGCAACTTAACTGCAGCTGTTGCTCCATAGAGAAGAAGGATAATGACTGAAGTGCTTTGGCTCCATCAGTGAGAGGATCCCTCTATCATCTGTGTGTAGTGGCACTGCCATGTGCCTGCCTCCAGTATTCAGTGGGTGAAATTCTATTTTTGTTCCAGAGATGGAGAGAGCTGCCTGCTGACAGCCTTGGCTGAATTCAATTTAGATAAAAAAACAAAAAATCAAACTGAGATTCTCACGACTTTCAAAAGCTCTTTCCCATTCTGCTTGACTAAATGTATTACAGGTAAAACCTCTGTGGAAAATTTCAATAATTTTTTTTTGAGATTTGAACCAGATATTTTAGGTTAAAAAATGCTGCGCCTGAAAAGTCTGGTGATGGATTGCTATGAACCTCAAAATTGTTATTGCAGAAATAATTTACATCTAAATCTGGTGAAATGCCCTTATCTGTAAGTTGTTCCAGTGAACTCCTAGATCCTTCTCCCAATTTGGCCGCCTTCCTGGTTGCCATGGTAAGAAAGTGAAAGTATGTCAATTACTACGGTGAAAGTAAAAGGCAGGCTTCTTCTCTCTCTTTTTCCTGTTTTGCTTCTATCTTTAAGACGTTAGTCCCAACTGGCTCTCCATAGTCACAGTCACAGTCGCAGAGTCTGGCTCATATTACTCTTATCTTTTGTTTTGTAAAATCTACCAATTATCTGCCGTTCTTAAAAGTAAACAATCCACATTCCCACAAACGTCTGGTCTGTTAGTCTAATTAATTTCACTAATTTCAAAAGTATTTCCATCATAAAAAAAATTCTTCTATTTTTTAAAGTCACTGTCCCCTTCTTCCGTTTGAAACTTTCTTAGATCATTTGTTAAGCTTTTTGCTTTTAGATTAAAATCCTTTAAAATAGTGTGGTTCCCCCCCTTTTTTTAATTAATTAAAAAAGAAGGCACTCACCAAGAGACTGTAATCTTCACTGCTGTTCGGAATATCTCTTTTGGGTTGTAAAGCAATTAAATCATAAAGTGATTAAGAAAGTGAGGCTTTTGCCAGTCAAATGTCCATAAAGGCTGCACAGCAATTTAGGGCAGGCTGTAAATCCCTCGATTCCCAAGCCATTCAACCCATGATTGACCACAAGAAACTAAATTCCTGTGGTCTTGTGAGGAGCAACTTTCCCGGAGCATAGGCGGGCAATCCCCCAATTTCTCCTCTGGAGAAATTTCTGTCAGCCAGAAGCATCTCCCACCTGTCCCAGAAGGTTGTCCCCACCTGTGGAGCCACTCGCAGAGATGTCTAACCGGCCATAACACCTCACCCAGAATCTATTTTTTTCTAATCATCAAAACCATAAATCATAAGTTCAATTTTTTCCATTTCACACAAAAAGTCTATAAGGGGTTTCCAGTCAGCAATAAATGTAGATGTTGTCTTTAATCAAGAAAGTCAATTTAGCCATCTCTGTAAGTTCCATCATCTTCAGCAACCATTCCTCCATTGTGGGTAGTGCCGAATCTTTCCACCTTTGTGCATATAATAATCTCGCTACAGTTATCATATATAAAAACAAAGTTCCATGATTTTTTTCCAGCTGTTTGCCCATCAATCCCAAACGAAAAGCCTCCAGTTTAAATTGTATATTAATCTTTAACATCCTCTGAATTAGTGTAAGTATTTGTATCAAAAACTTTCTAGCTTTTTTACAAGTCCACCAAACATGATAAAATATCCCTTCATGTTGTTCACATTTCCAATATAGATTTGATGTACCTTTATACATTCTAGACAATTTCTCTGGTGACATATACCAACAATACATCATTTTATAAAAAAATTCTTTAAGATAATAACATAATGTAAATTTCAATCCTTTCAGCCACATATTTTGCCATTGTTTCATTTGTATAATGTAACCTTTATTGTTATAATTCCATTCATAATTTGTCTTTGTTCCTCTGTAATCCTTGGTAATTTGTTTTCTAAGATATTCATCTATTTTTTCCAAAGAAACATGAACATTATACAAATTGGAATAATACTGATGAAATGCTTCTTGTATAGCCACATTATCTATTAATACAGTATCTCCCTCTTGAAGTTTCAGTACTGTCTTTTCTCTTTCTTTTTGTAATTTATATGCCAGCCATTTCCCTGGTTTATTTGCAAATTCAAAGTTTTTTTGCTTTACAGAGTTCATTCTTATTTCCAT
The DNA here is from genome assembly GCF_059951505.1 of Python bivittatus. NCBI lineage: Eukaryota > Metazoa > Chordata > Lepidosauria > Squamata > Pythonidae > Python > Python bivittatus. Next base: position 8,844,954 of record NW_028277124.1, on the reverse strand, counting down.
TTCTCTTATTGTTAACATAGATAGCTGTTGCTGTAAAAGCTTGATTTGTTGAGAGATACTTATCTTCTCTGGAAATTTCTTTAATTCTTTTCTTTTTATCTCATCCAAAATACTTTGTATTTTCTCTTGCTTCTTAAGTTCAATATTATTCTGTATAAAGCAACCTCTAATAAAAGCTTGACTTGCATCTCAAACCATTCTCAAATCAGTGCCTTTATTCAAATTAATTTCAAAAAAATATTTTAATTTCTTCTACAATCCTCCACTATTGCTTCTTTCCGTAACAACATTTCATTTAATCTCCATCTAAAAGAACTAGGTTTTCTTTTATAAACCAAACTCACAGTATTATGAAGGCTGGTGTGGGTCTTCCGGGCTATGTGGCCATGTTCTGGAAGTTTTGTTTCCTAATGTTTCGCCAGCATCTGTGACCGGCATCTTCAGAGTGCAGGAGCACAGACAGGGGCAGTTCTCTCTGTGCCCAGGATGATGTGACCGTTTTGTGGGTATTTATAGAGATCTGAAGGGGGAGGGTTGGGGGGATTAGGGGGGGCTTGGGTTAACAAGTGGCTGCTTGTTTTGGTGTCAGAATACGTGTGTATCTTCCTGGGGGTTAGGCAGGGTTTTTTTCTTCTATTGAGTTGTTAACGTGTGGCTGCTGGGGGTGATTAGCATGTTCATTGTGTGAACTGTTCACACGTCCTGGTGGTTGAGCTGAGTTTGTTGACCTTTTGCAGGCTGTATTTTTCAGGACTGGTAGCCAGGTTTTATTGATTTTTAGACTCTCTTTTTTATTGAAGCTATGCTGGTGTTTGTGAATCTCAATGGCTTTCCGGTATAGCCTGGTATAGGCTGTTGGTGTTGGTTTTTTCAGTCAAAAAAAAAAATTCTCTTGCATAAAATTCTGATAGGAATTTCTTTTAGAACAATTATATCTGGATTATCAATTTTCAATCTTATATTAAAATGCTGCTGCAAAACTTGATCCCTTGTCTTCTTCCTGACAAAATGCACCAAAACATCCCTTGGAACATTTCTTGTTCTGGCAAATCTAGAATTTATTCTATAAATTTTGATTTTTCTGAACCAAATCTGATATTGTTCCTTTCTCTGCAGGTTGCTCTAACGATCCCCTTTGCCCTTCCATTCTTGCTGCTTTTCTAGTAGTTGCTATTCTTATATTATAATCCGAAAATAAAAGTGATTCAAACAAGGGGAAAGGAACGGGGGAGGGGGTTCCTCTTATCTTTCTGTGCCTTTAACACTTTCATCTCTAATGGCACTCCGTAGTTTCAATCCACATCACAATCCACATCTCCATAGCAACAAAGCATCACAGTCTAGCTTATACTACTTTTATCTTTTGTTTTGTATGTCAATTGCTTGCACTCTTTAATAGTAAACAGAAAGCATTCCCACAAAGGTCCGGTCCATTTGTCTAGTTTAATTCAAGTTTATGCAGTTGTAGCTGGTACCAGCATACTTTTTAATGCGCCTAATCTATGGAAGATTTCTTTTTGCTGTATTTGTAGAAGACTGGGTTTCCCATTCTCCTCCTCTTCCTCTGCAAAAATAAGTTATCTTTTAACTTTGAGAACGTCTGCGGATGTCACATATCTCTGATTCTCTTCCATGATCATCCCCTGCAGCTAAAGATTGTTTTTCAAGAATCAGTATGTTCCTTGTCAGTTCCTTTTCAAGAATCAGTATCTTTAAAAAAACCAAAGTTCCTCGGTAACATTTTCATTTTAATAACAATCACTGGCAATATGATGATTGAAGGTGAATTCAATTTACTTGTATCCACTACAACTAGCTACTCATGTAAT